>NW_011494800.1:6738376-6750863 GCF_000754665.1 Bison bison bison
TGCCAACAAAGGTCCATCTAGTCAAGGCTATGGTTTTTCCAGTAGTCATGTATGGATGTGAGAGTTGGACTAAAAAGAAAGCTGATAACCAAAGAATTGATGCTTTTGAACTGTGGTGATGGAGGACTCTTGAGAGTCCCTTGGACTGCAAGGACATCCAACCAGTCCATCCTAAAGGAAATCAGTCATGAATATTCATTGGAAGAACTGATGTTGAAGCTGAAATTCCAGTACTTTGACCACCTGATATGAAGAGCTGACTCTTTTGAAATGACCCTGATGCTGGGAAAGATTGAAGGCAGGAGAAGGGGATGACAGGGAATGAGATGGTTGGATGGCATCACATACTCAATGGACATGAGTTGAGTGGACTCCTGGAGTTGATGATGGACAGGGAAGTCTGGCATGCTGCAGTCCATGGGGTCACAAAGAGTCGGACACAACTGAGTAACTGAACTGAACTGTGAGACGTTTTAAAACTTGGCTGGAGGTATATATCCAGAAACAACACATCTCATTCAAGATGGCTCAAGTCCCTCCTTGTTCAGGGATCAGGAGATATATCTCCTATCTGTTTTGGAGTACAACCTCTGCCAAGCTATGTTGGCTGTTTAGAGCTATCCTGAGAAATCTTATCCCCAGAAACTTAATTTTGGGGGTGTTCATTAGAATGGTACTCATTCGTAGTCCTGAATAGGTATCTGAGAGCTCTCAGGGGCTCACAGGTGTATTGAGTCCTCTTCTGTTTTCTTCCACAGCTTGCCTCATGAATAGTGAATCCAGGAGTCATGCCCTGGTACCTTGACTGCTGTGGGGGTAGAAAGTATTACAGGATAGGGGCCCTTCCATGTGGGCTAGAGGTGAGCCTTTGGGGACCCATCTTTCCAGACTTTAATTAGGACTTGAGTCCCTGGAGCATATGGTGATGGCTCTGTAGAATCTTTTGGGTCCTAGTTGACACCCCACAAGTGTATATCTTGTTGGAATTATCCAATGGCCATGGTATAAGACCAGAGGTTCTGAGCCTCTGGATCTAGGAACAGGTCATTGACATAAACAAAAGGTCTCCCATATAGCATCTCCTAAGTACTAAGGCTAACTTGTTTCTTAGGGGCAAAATGCGTGCAGAGGAGAGCTATTGGTAAAGCCTTCTTTCATCCAAGGGAAGTCTCCTGGGCTATCTTTTTTATTGCTGATTTTAAGAATTGGTTGGCTCTTTCTACTTTTCCTGAAGACTGAGGCCTCCAGGCACAATTGAGATAATAAGTAATGTCCAATGCTTTAGAGACCCCTTGGGTGACCTTAGAAGTAAATGATGTCCCATTGTCACTTTGTAATGACCTGGGCAGACCAAATCTTGGAATGATTTCATGGAGCCTTTTCAGTCCTGGTGGGAAAACCTTCAATCCATCCTGTGAATGTCTCTATCATGACTAGTAGGTATTTATAACCTTGAGAAACTGGCATCTGGGTGAAGTCCATCTACCAGTCTTCTCCTGGGTAGATCCCATGCCATTGGATGGGCTGGGCCAGCTGGGGTCTTCGAGCTCCTTGGAGGTTGTTTAACTGGCAAGTGGGACAAGAGGAAACCACTTGACTTCTAGTCATTTGGAGGCCTGTTCATCTGAAGGTCCTTTCTAGTAATCTTTGGAGGGGAGTAATTTTTCTCCCCTAAATGAGTGGTGGCATGTAAGGAGTTACCCAACTTCCACTGGAGGTTCCCAGGAAGAAAAAGGAGTCCCTCCTTTTGGAACCACCCCATATGATCTTCTTGAAAAGCCCTCACTCTTAGAGGCAAGACTGAAAGGGGAGAGAGCCCTTGGGGATAGGCAGGAGGGTAGCTAGGTTAAGAACCTCACAAAGGGATTTAGTCAGACCTGGATTTTCCATCAGCACTACTTTATATCTGAGGAACCTTTGCTTAGAGATCCATAAATGGCCTCTCCCATTCAGAAATTGTTTCACTGGGGGCTGGTAAACTCTTTCTTTGCCTCCAAGAGAGAGTTTTAAATCATCTTCTATCAGGACTGCAATAGCTGCAAGATTTCAAAGGCAGGGAAAGATCTCTTTCCAATAAGCGAGTAGGACACTCAGGGACCACCAGAAACTGGTGGGAAAATATTTGTCCATCCCAGCAACAAAGAAGTGCTTGGGTGAATCTTTTTGTAATTGTTTTCCCTATTGCACCCAAAATGGTACAGGTTTGGAAGGAGAATGCTCCAGAGTAGGAGGTCAAGACAGAGTAGGTAGCCCCTGTGTCAACCAAGAAATTCTTGGACCTATCTGCCACATCCAGCTGCAGCCTTGGCTCCAGCCCAGTGATGGTTATCTGTGACAGGCAGGCTGGCTGGAGCTGGCGGCTTCAGTCCTTTTGAACCATCATGAGGGAAGGCTTGGCACTTGACCTTGAGGCTTTTGGGTCCCCAGAGCAGAGTGCTGCCCAATGTCCAAACTGATTGAATTTGTAGCAAGCCATTTTAGGAGACTTGCCATGGTTTGGACATTTCCCACCTGTCTACAGATTAGGCATTTGCCTCCTGCCTTGTCCTTCAAGGATTCAGGGTTTGCCATAGGGCTTCCCTGGAAGGCAGCCAGCATTTAAGCATGACTTGTCTTGTCTCTTTTCTCCCTTTCCTGGGCCTTGGCTTCCCTCTCCTGTTCTCTCTTATAAAAGGTATTGGTGGCTGTCTGGACCGTCTCATCTAAAGAGGCAGCAGATCCTGCTGCTGTAGCTGTTGTAACTTTATCCTGATGTCTGACGCACATTGGGACAGGAATTTGTCCTTTAAAATCACCTGTCATAAGAGTCTACGTCCAGATTGGTAAACTTTTGGAGGGCCTCTTTTAGCCTTTCCAGAAAGGCAATGGGGTTCTTGTTGTGCTCCTGAGTTGTTGCTGAGACTGGGCACAGTCCCACAAGTAATAGGATTCCTTCTATTTCCATGGGTGGATTTCCTCAGGGGTGAGTCTTTCTGAAGCTCATCCTACCCAGTACCATTGCAACCTGAGAGCCGAGTGTCCCCAGGTAAAGGTGCAGATGCCCAGGCAGGTTGAGTCATGACAACCTCCTGGAGATCAAATCCCTGGGTAGGTTGAGGCATGTGGATCTCCTGGGATCCCTGGACTGGCAGATCCCTGAGCAGGTTGAAGCATGACAACCTCCCAGGGACCAGATCCCTAGGCAGGTCAAGGCAGGTCGACCTCCTGGGACCCCCAGGCTGAAGTTGGGCATCCCCAAGGTCTCCAGTGTGACTAGTGCTGAGTAGCATTAAGGAGTTATAATCTCAACTCATTGCCGGCTTGGGAATAGATAGCATGATGTAAAACAATCCTAGCCTGTGCCCTGAGACTGGGAACCTGGTGAAATAGCCATAAGCCTTACATTCTTATTGCTCTGAGGGAATGTAAGTCACTGATTTCTTCCCCTAGTCCTCCATAAGAGCAGTTTAGGGTGTTACCAATGGTAAACATTTCATTGTCATAGACCCACTTTAGGTAATAACAGGAGTAATGACAAAGGAGTGGGTTATCTGATCCTGTTAGGGGCATTAAGAGTATTTTAATAATAAGCTGGGTGGAGTGATGCTGCCTATACAGGGGGCAGGATCATGGTTGTAAGAGTTAGTAAGTGGCTCATGAACAAAATAATAAGAGGCAACAGACCAGGTAGTCCTTAAAAATGGAGTGGAGGTTTGATCTGGGGGTATGTTTATGGCTTTAGGAGAAGGGTGGTAAGGGTTTGGGCCCAAACAGGCTTCAGGGCTAACTTCCAAAGTGGCAAACATTGTCCCTGGAAGCCCAGTTGCCCTTGAAGGGATCCCACCAACAGATGGACTTCTAGCTGGCATTGTGTGCCCGTCGCCCACCCTAGCAGGTTCACTGAGAGATGCTGTTGTCGAACACGTTGTAGGAAACATGGAAGATAAAGGCCTGACTCTCTAGAGGGATTGGATACTATACAGTATTTCCCTCCTAAGGGCCAGCTATTTTTTGGTTGTCTCTCCAGAAGATTGTAGAGGCAACATTGTAGGCCCAGATGGGTCTCAGAGAAAGAGCATGAAACAGGCAGGAAGGGGGAAGGGCACAACTTTTGAAAGAATGACATAACCCAAGAGCATAACATCAACTGGTTAAAATTAGTGGTTCCAAGATGGCAGACAAGTCAAATTCAACTAAACCTTGATCCTCAATCTGAAAGCTAAATGACACACCCAGAGGCACCTTGACAGTTCCAAGGCACTATCAAAAGACCAAGGAGTGAGTGGTTCCCCAACTGTTGGAATGATCCTTCCACTCATTAACATATGAAGTCACCCAGCTCACAAAACTAACCACACATTTCATGGCTGCCACACTCACCCTCTGCAATGACCCACACCCTTGGAGTGTGCTTCTCTCTGAATCTCAACAAATCTACCTCTTACCTATCACTGTGTCTCTCACTGAATTATTTTGCAATGAGACATCAGGAACTTGAGCTGCATTAGGTCCTAAAACCAAGCACCATGGGTTTTGGCTGGGTTTGAGTCCCTGCCAGACATGACTGAATGACTAAGCACAGCACAGAGTCCCTGCCATGTGGGTTCAAATCCCAATCTTAGGTAAATGGTTTCAAACACAATTTTCAGAAATGGAAAGATGATGACCTGCCCAATACTTTATAAACAGTGGTATAGATGGAGAAAGGAGTTGAAGGATGGGAGGAAAAAGCAGTGGGAAAAACATGCCAAGGAACCCCTTTCATAACTTGCCAGAAAAACTGCTAAATGCCTGACCTGTGCCCGCAATTTTCATTGGCCTGATCCTTGGCACAAAGGAGGTTAAGGACAGAAGAACCTTCACCCACTTAGGCAACGGCTACTAGGGCACAGCAGGTAGTGGAGGCTTTGGGACATACTGGGGACTAGCCCTTGCCAGAGTCCCTCGGTTGCACCCACTGCCACCAACATGTTTGCAGAGGGTTCAAGGAAGCAAGAAATGAGAGACTGCAAAGGAATTGAGATTTTGTTTGCCATATGTCTTTCCAGCCATAGGGTTGAGGACCTCTTACCTTAACTGAAGGTCTTCTGGAATACAATACAGAGCTGCGTGAGCTTTCTGCTGAGTTTGTTTTTGCTGTCCCAGTTTCCAGCATGCTGAGCTTCTTACCACTTTCACTGCACTGGATTTTCTTTGCATTCAGCTTCCACCACTTGAGCTTTTGCCAAGTTGGGCTTCTGTTATGTTCGGTCCCCACCTCACTGGGGCCGAGCTGAGGTTGTTTCAGCCAGGTTAAATTGAGTCGCAGCACCAGATATGCTGGTGGAGTGTGTAATTTCCTTGGTTCTGTCTCACAGAAGCAAAGATTTGAAACAACAGACCAGTGTTACAGCTAAGTGACAGCTCAGTTTTATCTGGCAGGCAAAGGATAGTATATCCTCAAGGTATGAGGGTGGGCTGACCCAAAAAAGAGAGGCTCAATCTTGGCTCCTCTTTTTATATGTTTTGTCTCCTCCCACTGAGCCTGCCGTATGTAAATTGGACTAGCTAAGAGGGCTGTTTGTTTCACCTGAGGTTCTCACTCAAGTCCTCAGATTTTCTTTTGGTCCATTTTCAAGGGCTTTTCCCTTTCTTTGTCTTTTAGCCACCACCATTTTGGAGTCCTTTTTCCTATTCTAACTACCTAACAAGTAAAATTAGGATAAAGATAAATGCTTATTTCTTAGATTTTCATAATAATTAAATGAGATACTATGTTTGTTCATCAAGGTTTTTAAATTAAAACTCATTGAAAGTTGTACACAAAATTTCATACATGAAATGCTTTAAGATCTGAGCCTGGCATATGGCAAATGCTCCATAAAAATGAGCTATTCATTGTCATTATCATTGTGTACAGTGTTTCATATTTTGTAAAGTTGTTAAAAATATTAGCCATTTTTATCATTATCTTTTCAGATTTTGCTGTTCTGATTCCTGTGTGTTTATCAATAAATTGTCATAATAAAATTTTCCACTAGTTCCTCATGATGGTTTGATCACTCGCCTAGAGCCAGACATCCTGGAGTGAGAAGTCAAGTGGGCCTTAGGAAGCATCGCTATGAACAAAGCTATTTAAAATCCTAAAAGATGATACTGTGAAAGTGCTACACTCAATATGCTTGCAAATTTGGAAAACTCAGCAGTGGCCACAGGACTGGAAAAGGTCAGTTTTCATTCCAATCCCAAAGAAAGGCAGTGCCAAAGAATGCTCAAACTACCACACAATTACATTCATTTCACACGCTTGCAAAGTAATGCTCAAAATTCTCCAAGCCAGGCTTCAGCAATATGTGAACCATGAACTTCCAGATGTTCAAGCTGGATTTAGAAAAGGCAGAGGAACCAGAGACCAAACTGGCAACGTCCGTTGGATCATAGAAAAAACAAGAGAGTTCCAAAAAAATATCTACTTCTGCTTTGTTGACTATGCCAAAGCTTTTGACTGTGTGGATCACAATAAACTGGAAAATTCTGAAAGACATGGGAGTACCAGACCACCTGACTTGCCTCCTGAGAAATTTGTATGCAGGTCAGGAAGCAACAGTTAGAACTGGACATGGAACAGACTGGTTCCAAACCAGAAAAGGAGTACGTCAAGGCTGTATATTGTCACCCTGCTTATTTAACTTCTATGCAGAGTACATCATGAGAAACGCTGGGCTGGAGGAAGCACAAGCTGGAATCAAGACTGCCAGAAGAAATATCAATAACCTCAGATATGCAGATGACACCACCCTTATATAGGCAGAAAGTGAAGAGGAACTAAAGGGCCTCTTGATGAAAGTGAAAGAGGAGAGTGAAAAAGTTGGCTTAAAACTCAACATTCAGAAAACTAAGATCATGACATCTGGTCCTATCACTTTATGGCAAATAGATGGGGAAACAATTAAAACAGCTAGAGACTTTATCTTTTGGGGCTCCAAAATCACTGCAGATAGTGATTGTAGCCATGAATTTAAGACACTTACTTCTTGGAAGGAAAGTTATGACCAACCTAGACAGCATATTAAAAAGCAGAGACATTACTTTGCCAACAAAGGTACATCTACACAAAGCTATGGTTTTTCCAGTAGTCATGTATGGATGTGAGAGTTGGACTAGAAAGAAAGCTGAGCACCAAAGAATTGATGCTTTTGAACTGTGGTGTTGGAGCAGACTCGTGAGAGTCCCTTAGACTGCAAGGAGATCCAACCAGTCCATCCTAAAGAAAATCAGTCCTGAAAATTCACTGGAAGGATTGATGCTGAAGCTGAAACTCCAATATTTTGGCCATCTGATGCGGAGAGCTGACTCATTTGAAAAGACCCTGATACTGGGAAAGATTGAAGGCGGGAGGAGAAGGGGATGACAGAGGATGAGATGGTTAGATGGCATCACCGACTCAATGGGCATGAGTTTGAATAAACTCTGGGAGATGGTGATGGACAGGGAGGCCTGGCGTGCTGCAGTCCATGGGGTCACAAAGAGTCAGACATGACTGAGTGACTGGACTGAACTGAACTGATGTGCTCAGTTAGCAATGTGAAATGAAAATATCCCCTGCCATATTAATAAAGAAGAAACACCACAGCCATCAGCGATTTCTGGCCTCCAAATGTGAATGAGGGCTCCCAAAACTTTGATCCAGGAGATGCTGCCACTCCCCATGGTGATTGCTGAGGAGCTAGGAGAATGCAAGGTAGGTTAAAGTGGAAACAGAATTGGCCCCAGAGAGCAGAGGTGCATATGAGAAGAAGGCATTAAGTATGCCCTGAGGCTTGCATCTTCCTACACATAGAATGCTAAATTCCTTAACCTGATACCTGATCATTGATGTTCCGGTTGCCTGCTCCCTTTGTTGCAAACTTGTATATAGCCTGACTTCTCTCCTGCCTCCTTAGAGCAGTTTCCTCAGAGCTACTAACACCTGTCTCCTGGGCTGGGAGTCCTAAACATTCCTACCAAATAAAATAACTCTACTTTCAGATTCTGGCTATGTTTTTTCAGTCAACAGCAATAATGCACTATTGGTTGAAAATCCTGATGGTAACTGTATTTTCTTTCTTTCAGGAGGCAATGCTCTGCTCACCTCCTGGTTTTCAGGGTGAGAAAAAAAGAGGACATTGTAAGAGAGATGTCTGTGAGAGCAATTTCCCAATATAGTTGTTTCCACACCCTGCTTCTTGTTCTTTTTGCCTTTTTTGGCACATTTGCTTTTGGCAAGTCATATATTTACCATCTGTTTTTAAAATAAGTGTTTCTAAATAGCGTACTATATATTTGGCCACCTCATGCGAAGAGTTGACTCATTGGAAAAGACTCTGATGCTGGGAGGGATTGGGGGCAAGAGAAGAAGGGGACGACAGAGGATGAGGTGGCTGGATGGCATCACTGACTCGATGGACGTGAGTCTCAGTGAACTCCCGGAGTTGGTGATGGACAGGGCGACCTGGCGTGCTGCGATTCATGGGGTCGCAAAGAGTCAGACACGACTGAGCGACTGATCTGATCTGATCTGATCTGATACTCTGATATATGTGGAGTTGTTGCTCAGTCACTCAGCTGTGTCCAACTCTTTGCAACCCCATGGACTACAGCACACCAGGCTTCCCTGTCCTTCACTATCTCACAGAGTTTGCTCAAACTCATGTCCATCGAGTCGATGATGCCATCTAACCATCTCATCCTCTGTCATCCTCTTCTCCTCCTGCCATCCATCTTTCCCAGCATCAGGGTCTTTCCCAGTAAGTCAGCTCTTCACATCAGGTGGCCGAAGTACTGGAGCTTCGGCTTTAGCATCAGTCCTTCCAGTGTATATTCTTATGGAATACATATGGAATACAATAAGTAAAAAGTTAAGCCTCAAAAATTTGAACTGTAAGTTTTAGATCATTTGCTTAAAAGAAGGACTGCATATGACTTTATTTCCATCATCCACACTCTCAACCATGACAGGCTTTGCTAATAAGAGCACTGCAATCATTCATGCGGTCTTGGCTACAACTTCAGAACCTGTTTCATCACAGCACACCAGGTAACTGCTTCTCCTGAGCAATAAGGTAAAAGCTAATGGACAAAATATAACATGCTCCTCAAAAGATCACATATCCACATATTAACAGAGTTAGACCCAGCACTCAGTATTTTCAGGTAAAAGGGATTCACATTTACAACAGGAAAAGGTGCTTAAAAACAAATTTCATGAGATTCTTCAAAGATATTTTTAGCTTCCAGAATGAATTGCATGAAGAAACAAACTTTTAGTTATATCTTATATGAAGTTTGATTTGGGCCTTTTTCTCTACAGAAATCTGTGGACTGGCTTAATCTATAATTTACTTACTTCATACCCCATTTTAGCTTTCATGAAAAATCAGCCATATCCCTAACAATCTATAGAAAGATTTGTTCAGTGTCAGAAATAGAATTGACTGATGAGCCAGAGACATTTTTGTCTTCAGGGTTGCTAGTGGTAACACTCAGGGAAATAATTTTTGTCCTCGGCATGCTCCCTGAACTTCCCTGCCCTGCCTTGGGGCCTCTGGGAGAGACTCCCTCACCTCCTTCCTCAGCAAGTTCCACCCTGGACACTTCAATTTTCACTTGGCTACTCGGAGAGATCTAGCAAGTGTTATGTCTGCTCTTGTTTCAGGGTTCAGATTCAGGGAATGTTTCCTTAATTAGCAGATGACATCAATCTGAAATAAATCTAACAGACTCTTTGGCAAGAAAACCAGCCAGTATCAGCAAGGAGAAATATTAGAAGGTTGTGTAGTCATCAGATGTTATGTAGGAAATGACTCTGAGAGCTGGAGAGAAAGGTAGATACTGCCTCACAGGCTGCAATCTCCTTAGTCCTCCCTGTGAACAAGGGCTTCACTTCCTCCTTCCCCTTGCAATACCATATTTAATGTAGAATGAGTTATGGGAGAGAGAGATGGTAGAAAGAGAGTAGAAAAGCACCTCCTCCCTTTTTTCCAAGGCGGTGTGTCACATTCAGTTTGATTCCCGTTTGGAGATACTTCAGTGGCACTAATGCCACTCTCCCCTGCCCCACCTTCCAGACTGGTGTGTACACATAAACCAACTCTGTTGAGTCTACAAACACTCCTAAGAGTTTTTCTTAGAACATCAAAGCTACAGTGGCATAAGGACTAAATGATGATTCAAAGTAAAAAAATCTGCTGTATCTCGCCCCGCTCCTTGTTGAGACAGTTATTAATAAAAGTAACAATTCGACTGTCCATTTGCTAAGCTTGGCACTGTTCAAGGACCTACTGATGAAAGATCTCCTTTGACTTTTCATGCTTTGTACATGAGAAGATGCTAATTGCTTAAGAACCAACTGTTAGAGGAAAAAAAGAAGAAAAAGGTTAGAAAGACTAACAATGAGGAAGGAGAAAAATTAAATATTATTTCAGTTTGCCCTCTATAAGCATGAGAATAAAGAGGGCACTTTAAAGCTTACACAGAGTTTATTCCATTATGAATAATGCTAAAGATGTTAAAGTTGGTTCCCAAACATTTCTGTTCCAAAGGCTTTTTGTGGGCTCCAAGTTCTGAAAAATAACCTGGAAAACTACATTTATTAAAAATCAGTTTAGTTTGTCCCATGTTTGTATAAACAGCCATCCTAGAAATATGAAATTTCCACTAGGTTTTGAGGATAAAACCAATAGTCTCCATTGTTGTTGTTCAGTTTCTAAGTCAAATCCAATTCTTTGCAACTCCATGGACTGTAGCACACCAGGCTTCCCTGTCCTTCTATCTCCCGAGTTTGCGCAAACTCATGTCCACTGAGTTGGTGATGCCATCCAACCATCTCATTCTCTGCTGCCCTCTTCTCCTTTACCTCCAATCTTTCCCAGGATCAGTGTCTTTTCCAGTGCTCTTCCCATCAGGCGGCTAAAGTATTGGAGCTTCAGCTTTAGTGTTAGTCCTTCCAATGAATATTCAGGGTTGATTTCCTTTAGGAGTGATTGGTTTGATCTCCTGGCTGACCAAGGGACTCTCAAGAGTCTACTCCAGCACCACAATTCAAAAGCATCAATTCTTTGGCACTCAACCTTCTTTATAATCCAACTCTCATCTCCATACATGACTACTGGAAAAACCATAGCTTTGACTATACAGACCTTTGTCAGCAAAAATGATGTCTCTGATTTTTAATATGCTGTCTAGGTTTGTCATAGGTTTTCTCCTAAGGAGCAAGCATCTTTTAATTTCATGGGTGCAGTCACCATCCACAGTGATTTTAAAGCCCAAGAAAATAAAATCTGGATGCCTGTTTTTAGTTTTATGGTATGAAGGAGATTGAGACTACAGTTTGAAAACTATTGATAGAGTCTAGCATCTTCCTTTTAAAGATGAATAAATTGGACAAGTAAAATCAGAACATTTTACCTGAACATTTGGCTAAGATTGAAAAAGTTGGTTGGTATTTTTAGGTAGTTAGAATAGGAAACAGGAGTCAAAACGGCAGTGGCTAAAAGATAAAGAAGGGAAAAGCCTGTGAAAATAGAACAAGGGAAGGTCCAAGGACTGTAGTGAGGACCTCAGGTAGAACAAACAGCACTCCTGGCTAGCCCAATTTACATAGGGTAGGCCCAGGGGGGAGGAAAAAAACATATAAAAAGAGGAGCCAAAGGGCCGGGGGTCTCTCTCTCTCTTCTGTGGGCTGGTGCACTGCCCCTCTCTCTCTTCTCTTTGCATCCTTGGGTCGGCATGCCCTCATGCCTCGAGGATGTATTTTCCTGCTATTTTCTAAATAAAATTGAGCTGTAGCACAGAGCTGTAACACTGATCTATCTAAGAGCTATAACACAGTCTGTCCAAGAGCTGTGACACGCCGAGGGCTCTAACGTCCGTCGCTTCAAATTTTTGTTGAGATGAGAGAATACACTTGCCTGACAGTATCAAGGTAAGATGAGGATACAAGTCTTCTGTTTGAATATTTTATTCCCAAAATATATCAATCTGATCAACATCAAATCCTTCTATGAGCCATGTAAATAATTAAAAAGTGAAGTTGCTAGTTTAAAAGAAAAACAGGGACTTCTCTGGTGGTCCAGTGGCTAGGACTCCATATTCCCAATGCAGGGAGCCCAGTTTCAGTCCCTGGTCAGGGAACTAGATCCTGCATGCCACAGCTAAGACCCAGCACAACCAAATAAATTAATTAATTAAAATATTAAAAAAAATAAAAACAGAACCACAGGCTTGGTGATGAATAATGAATGGCACTCAGCCTCAGTATTAAAGAGACAATAGGGCAAAGAGAGGACTGTGGCAAAACTAAGGGTGTGTTTTAGCTAAACAGAGCCCCACTTTGCTTCAGCTAATGGGAGTCACGATGGTAGGTGAATTTAACATTACCAATGCAAATTTTATATGCAATTTTCCAATGCTGAAATGTTGCCAATTGATTCAAATATTTCAAAAGTACCGTTTGGGCCAACATTTTGAGAGCAGAAGAAACTACACCTGT
>NW_011494800.1:6750963-6753964 GCF_000754665.1 Bison bison bison
ACTACACCTGTGAGCTGCTAATTCGTGGCTCCTTGTAAAGTAATCAATAGCTGAACATGTGTTTACTGATAAAATTTAGCAAACTCCTATTATCAATTCATCCATTTTTCCTCCTGTTTACCCATGTGATAAAAATACTTGAGTTTCTATGTGGGTGAAACACAGGACTGGATGTTGTGGGAAGTACTAAATGGGACTGGAATGTGAGGAGTGTAGTTTAGGTTTGGAATGGCTGTCAAGGGACATTGAGTAAGAAAGAACTTGTTCTCAGCCTGGTTATATCTCAGAATCACGTTGAGTCTAGCCCATGATAATGCTAACTCAGTTGTTCTGAAGCACCGTCAGCAGTTAATAAGAGAGAATAAAATTTGTGTTTTGGTTGGAAGGTAATATTTTTTAAACTTTTCATTTTATACTGGAGTATAGCTGATTAACAATGTTGTGATAGTTTCAGGCAGACAGCAAAGCGACTCAGCCATACATATACATGTATCCATTCTCCCCCAAGTCCCCTTCCTATCCAAGTTGCCACATGACATTGAGCAGAGTTCCCTGCTAGAAAACAGTAGGTCCTTGTTAGTTATCCATTTTAAATAGAACAGTGTGTACATGTCAATCCCAAACTCCCTAACTATCCCTTCCCCCCATCCTTCTTCCCTGGTACTATAAATTCATTCTTCAAATCTAAGAGTCTGTTTGTAAATAAGTTCATTTGTATTATTTGTTTTTATATTCTGCATATTGAGTAGCAGCCAATGTCAGACAATGTGAATTCCTTGTGAAGTCAATATGTATGATATCATGACTTCCAGCAGCCCCAGAATAAAAGAGCTGAAGTTTAGTGTGGACATGGAGGAAGGTAGATAAGAGACCTCACTGGGCTTGAAGACTAGGTGATCATAGCCAAAATGAATGGCCACTGGGTCTAGGCTGGGTTGGTGGTTGACTGACTGGCAGATATGCAGTATGTGAGCCGTGAAACAAAAATTCTTAATCTGTAAACTTTTTGCTTACTGTGTTTCAGGAGAAACAGAAGCTGGAGTCTTTATTTTCCTAGGTCCATATCAGACTGACTAATGATTCTTGAGGAAATTATTTGCTACACACCACTTTCCTTATTTTTTAAATTGTCAGCTACAAATTGGCACTTGCCATCTGCGTCTACAAGGATTAAGTCATGTGCTGTTGCAGCTGCTGATTTTCAACACTCTCTGAAAGGAATTCAGGGCAGAGAGCAGAAATGAGGCCCTCTGTGCTGGGACGGGGTCACCTGACGAGACTCGTCTTCAGATAGCTAGATATGTTTAGGAGTCAGTTTTATGAGCCCAATTCCTGTATGTCCTCATATCTAGAGAAACACTAAAATCCTTCCTGGTGATGACTGTTCCTCATGACTAGCAGAAAACTTCATGAGACTAGCAAAAAGCTTCTGGAAAAATATGTGCTTGATTTCATGTTCTCCCCCTTTACCAAAATCACACAAATACTGATCCTCCTCTCTACCTCTTTGGAGTAGTTTCTCAATTATCTAGGATGCTGTCCCTCATGCTGCAGTATTCATTTTTGCCCCAAATAAAACTTACCTGCGGGAGAAGGGGGTGACAGAGGATGAGATAGATAGCATCACCGACTCAATGGTCATAAGTTTGAGCAAACTCCAGAAGATCGTGAAGGACAGGGAAGCCTGGTGTCCATGGGGTTGCAAAGAGTCAAACACGACTTAGCGACTAAACAACAACAACAAAATATAACTTGCAGCTTCCATGTTGTGCATTTTTTTAAGTCAACAAAATAAAGCTAATGTTCCTGTAGAAGCAGTTTGAACCTCACGGAAGCAGTTTGAAGTATGAAAAAGCAATCCACAAATGCAAGTATCATGGTTTTCAAATTTGTTGTTTTGGTGTAAGAGTGCTAAACAGAGTTTCTTGAAGAAGTCTTTCTCTTTCATAAATGCAATCAGAGATGTTCAATTTCTGCACACACGAATAGGCAGCTACAACAGGGAAAATGATTCTGTGATTTCACACGTTTCTTTGACAAGTCACAAATGGGTTTTAGTGACCAGCTGCAGCTTGTGTGTTAAATTCAAATAATTCATTCCTGGCACAGTTATTTTTTACTTTCCTTGCATTAGAAAAAGAACACGCTGCCTACCATTACACGGTATAAAAGCTATAGATTGTATCTATTTGGAGAGGATATTGCATGCTAAATGCATAGGATGAAAATGTCAATGAATTCAGCAATATGTTTCGCCTCTGATTGGTGGGGGCAAACCTTCTTGTACTTCTTTGGATCTCTAGTCAGCAGGTCTGCTAAGACCTTCAGATAATTTTCTTATCTCATAAACTCCAGGAAATGTAAAATGGAGATGATTGTTGACTACTTTCCAGGTACTCAAATGGAAACTAGCTTTTAGAGCTTAGGTTGATCTGAAATTCTTTCCCCTTCCCCTGGGTCTGGAGCCAATAATAATAACCAGACAGATTGTCAGTCTGCTCAGTACAAGTCTTGTTTTCAGAAGGGAAGTCTTTAAGTCAAAGGATGCTCTCACATTAGATTGAACTTTTGTGTTGAAGGAACCAACTTATCTGTTAATGTTCCGAGGTACATTCAACAAAGAAATACATTTTAAATTTATTTTATTTCTATGCTTTTTCAAGCCCATGATCATGTAAATACATTCTAAGTGCAAAAAAAAAAAAAAAAAAAGGATACAGAGTGAGCAGTGTTTCTGGATTATTATAATAGAATAATGGTTACTGTTATCACACTGAAGGTAATTTGATGGAAAAGATCCTTAGGTGTTTGCATTTACTCCCTGACTAAATCAACATAGAATTTTGACCGACCTAATTAATCTGAAATTAAGCATTCCTACTGTTTACTGCGATTACCTCATCAGACAAGCTGTTTCAGCGTCTGTTTTTCCTCATGGCAAAAAATGGTTCTCTTTTACTTCAAAAGCGAGTTTTCCTCCTCTTTAAGTTCAGCTGTTTGG
>NW_011494800.1:6754064-6758302 GCF_000754665.1 Bison bison bison
TCAGCTGTTTGGACATTTCTATCCAAAATAAATACTTCTTTCTCACCTTTAAGCTGTTTAAAGCCGAGTTGTCTTTAAATGTGTGTGCACGACGCCTAGGGCAGACTTTTGACTTCAGTGGGAGCTCTGAGTCTTTGAGAGCCTGATCTGACCCTGTGTGTGTGCTCAGTATATAAGTATTTACGTAATGTTTTCATTTCCTGACCCGCTCAGTATCATTTCTTTGGCAAATATATTCACTTCCCTCACATTTTCCCCATCTGTTATATTCTTAAGTCTGTCTATTACTTTGCTTACTTCTCTTTGATCTTTTCTTAGTCTGGATATCGTTTCCCAAGGACAATGCATGGACACACACGCACATACATAAACCAAAACGGATACACAGCCTTTGTTTTCCATGTTCCAAAGGACGTACGTTATCTAGCCCAATGTTCAGCTTTACATACAGTGAGATACGCAGACAGATAGAGATTTTACCTTTGTTCATATCTCTATAATGACAAGATGCATCCATCTTTTGCTTTTATAAATAGAAACAAGGACTTCTCTGTTTCTTAATTTTACGAGAAAGGACTTGGTACGACAGAGAACTTATATTCTGCGTTTTCTCACATTTCTGTTTCTGAATCTCATTCTGGGATGTTATCTAGAGGGAGAGATTTTCAGTTTTTATTTTGACGAATCCATATTTGTTTTCTTTTGTTCCTAAACAGTATGTTTTGAAAGCATTGCTCGCTTGCCATCTTAGAGGATGTTAGCATTCAAGAAAACATCAAAATGGGTATCAGGCATCTGTGGATTCATTCTGGATTCCAGGTGGGTATTTGAGACACAACAAATGAAAAGCCCCATTTTAATATATTTGCCTGCTCTTGTTTTCTCACTTGACTTCCCAATCTAATTTCTTTGCTGCCAAGGGTTCTCACTCATAACACCATTTAAAATTTAAAAGCAATATATATTTAAATGCAAAACAATGTGTTTATATGGAGACTCTGCCACAGTGGAAAGTATGACAGTGGATTTCATTTCAGAGAGTTCTGGATGATCTCCCGAGTGGTGGAGCCAGAGGTAAGAAGTGTTAGATTATTCCAAATGACTGGAAATAAAATAAATATTATTCTCTGTTTGATCATGGTCTGTATCTTTCCACAATAGGGAATTTTTGTTTTTATTCATTGGCTCTTTGTCATCTTCCTTTTGACTGACCATGGTTGCTATGAATAGTAGAGAGAGCAACTTCCAAATTTATTTTAACAGCAGGAGAGGTTATGTGTCACTCATTCTCACACTTTGAGAAAACTAAGAAACCCTATGTGTAGGTTTTCCTCGAAAGTCTCCCTATTGACTCAAAACACCCTCTGAAATCTATTTGTTCTCTGGAATGCTAATGTAATTCAAATGGGGAATTTTCTACTCCACATCCCATCTTATCAATTCACTCAGGAACATCCCAGTAGAGTGGTCAATTATACGGAACTTGCCGCTTGTACAACCTTCTGCCACAAAGGCTAAAATGAAGCAAAGATGTGAAAAGCTCAATAAAAATGGAAAATATTTTATATCATGCAGTCAGAGTATTTACTGAGAATGTGTGTATGTTTTATAACAGTAGTTTTTAGAATGCATAAGTAAGTTTATGTCTGAGGTCAACAGTCAAAAGTGTGTTCCCAGAGCAAATACCAGATTATTCTGGTAGGGAAATAACTGGGCGATCTGCAAAATGCGTACTTTGAATGTGTCTGTTTCAATTGCTTTGGTCATTGTTCTATTTAATATGCCTTCAAAAAATTAATGTTATACTCTGTCCTGTTAAAGTAACAGTCATGAAATGAAATAAATCCACTTGTCTGGCATATATTTCTTTCCCTTAGACATTTCAAAACTGAGATGAGTGTATGAGGATGTGGTGTACAGGTGCGTGTACAAACCCATACACCACATGAGTTCAATCTCCACTCTTGAAAACTTTTGTATAATGTGAATAAGTTGAAATGAAATCATGTTTTAAATGATCCATTGGAATTAGATATAATGTAACTCCTCTGGGAATTCCTTTTAATAATATAGTTACCCCCATAGATCTACTAGGTTAACAGAGTTTTTTTGAACACTGTATTTTCTATAATTAATTACAGCCATGTAGAGATATTGACAAACATTGAAACTAAAAAGTTGAACGTGATATAGAATATCTGACATAACCCTCTAGAATTAGCATATTTCTGCAGCTTCTAGAGGCAGGCATTAAAAATAAGGAGAGTGAACAGGAATCTCAGGTGAGAGAACAGCAGTGTGCTCACTGCTCAGTTTCCTTTTCCTTCTCTGACTCTATACTTCTGTCTCTGCATCATTTTGACAAAGGACAGCATAGTCTTTGATAGTGACTTTTTTACTGGGGCCAGGGGGCTTCCCAAGGTGGCTCAGTGGTAAAAAATCCACCTGTCAGTGCAGGAGATGCGGGTTTGATCCCTGGGTCAGGAAGATTCCCTGGAGAAGGAAATGGCACCCACTCCAGTATTCTTACCTGGGCAATCCCATGGATAGAGGAATCTGGTGGGCTACAATCCGCGGGTTGCAAAAGAGTAGGACGTGATTTAGCAGCTAAACAACAACACTGGGGCAAGTGGCCTTCTCAGAGGGCTGAGCAGGAAGAGAGCAGAAGCCCTTGACCTGTGGCTGGAAATTTGCTGTGTGAAAGCTGGATTTCCTTGGGATCTTATCTTCATGATCTGGAGACTTGTTTTATAGAAACTGGACATAGGCATGAATCAGTCCTTATCTGATGGTATCTGGATGTCCAGCTTCTCTATACCATCCATAAACATGAGCGAAAAGGCCCAAATGTCATTCCCCTACCTTCATTCACCCAAGACACTTTTAAACTGTTGTTTTATATTGAGTCAAATTCATGTGAGTAACCCTATGAAAAATTACAAAAAAGAATGTTGACCCTTTACCTCACACCATTTAAAAATTAACTCAAAATGGAGTTTTGAGTCAGATAGGCTCAGTTGTATCTGACTCTTTGCTACCCTATGGACTGTCACCCGGCAGGTTCCTCTGTCCATGGGATTCTCCAGGCAAGAATAGTGGAGTGGGTTGCCATTCCCTTCTCCAGGGCCTCTTCCCAACCCAGTGATCAAGCCCGGGTCTCCTGCATTGCAGGCAGATTCTTTAACCATATGAGCCACCAGGGATGCAACTCAAAATGAAATGTAGACCTAAACATAAAAGTTTTAGAAGAAAATAAATCTAAGAGGAAATCTTAGTGGCATTAGAGTTAGCAAAGATTTTAAAAATATGACCCAAAAAGCTTGGGGGGGGGGAGGGAAACTGCACTTCATCAAAATAAAAATGAGATTAAATTAAAAGTAAGGGCACTGACAGGTCTCAATAATCAGATAGACAGGATGACCCTTTTCTGAAAATCTCAGCCCACCTCTTTATCCATCCACTCAGGTCTTTTTATTTTTATTTTGGCCACACCATGCTGGCATATAGGATCTTAGTTCCCCAGTCAAGAATCAAAACCGTGCCCCCTGCATTGGAAGTGTGGAGTCTTAACCACTGGATCACCAGGAAAGTCCCACCCCGGGCTTTCTAAAAGGGTACAAAACACTATGCAGGCAGCATTGGAAATTATGCCAGGACTCAACAAAACAGATTTTCTCTCACCAAAGCACATCTGGCTACTCCATACTTCCTGGGGTAATTGCCCAATAATGAGCCATATGGTACTCTACCTGAGGGGACCAGCCAAGGCAGGTTGATTACAGTGGACCCTTCCATTATGGAACTGGCCGTGTTTTGTCCTCACTGGAATAGATACTATTTTCAGATATGGATTTACCTTCTATGCCCACAATGCTTCTCTCAGCACCATCATCCACAAACTTCCTAAATGCCTTACTCACCATCATGATATCTCACACTATCTTTTCCATCCAAAATTTTTTTTCAATGTATTAAAATATCATGTCAGGAACTTACTCTCAAATGTTTCAGCTAAAAAATTATCCCGAATACTGTATACTGTACTTAGAAGTTTTTGGTAAAGTTTGAGATAGGTTCCAATTTTTTAAAAGTTTGAAGTCATATTTCTAGGGAAAGTAGAAAACATATCCACACACAAACATACATTATATATATATATATGGTATAATATGTGCTATATAATATAAATATAATATACTATATAAAATTAATATAATATAAATATTTAGTAGTAATAT
>NW_011494800.1:6758477-6822390 GCF_000754665.1 Bison bison bison
CAAAGTTATACAATTACGTACTGATAGAAGCCATAGAGAAGGCTGAGCACCAAAGAATTGATGCTTTTGAATTGTGGTATTGGAGACGACTCTTGAGAGTCCCTTGGACTGCAAAGAAATCAAACCAGTCAATCCTAAAGAAAATCAGTCCCGAATATTCGTTGGAAGGACTGATGCTGAAGCTCCAATACTTTGGCCACCTGATACAAAGAGCCGACTCATTGGAAAAGACCGTGATGCTGGGAAAGATTGAAGGTAAAAGGAGGAGGGGCAGCAGAGGATGAGTTGGTGAGACAGCATCATCAACCCAATGGACATGATCTGAGAAAACTCTGGGCGATACTGAAGGATAATATGCTTCAGTGTGCAGCAGTCCATGAGTCACAAAGAGACTTGATTTAGTGACTAAACAACAAGGGTCAGTATATTATTGATGACACCTAAATCTTCTTGCCAAGTCCTGGTACATGTTATCTAAACAAACAGACAGACAAACAAATGAAGAAATAAATAAAATATTATCACCATGCGTTCATGCTACGTTGCTTCAGTCGTGTCCAACTCTTTGTGACCCTATGGACTGTAGCCTCCCAGGCTCCTCTATCCATGGGGTTCTCCAGGCAAGAATACTGGAGTGGGTTTCCATACCCTCCTCTAGGGCATCTTTCCAACTCAGAGATCGAACCCACGTCTCTTTTGTCTCCCGCATTGGCAGGCAAATTCTTTACCACTAACGCCACCTGGGAAAGAGGAAACCAAGGCTCACAATAAGTAAAAAGTTGCCAAAAGCTATACAGCCAGTAAGAGACAAGGCTGTACTTAAACCCAGGATTCTTTGATTCCAAAGAATGAGTTCTTATTATCACACCATGACATACATAGATAGTGGGTTGAATGATGCTTGGATGTATGTTCATAGACAACTCTTTTCCGTAAGCTTGCAAATCGTAGGGGAAAAGTGACAATTTGATTTAAATGTTTCATAATGGTATAATTATTACCACCTCTTTCTCTTGGTATCAAAATGCTAAAGATGGGTGGAGCACACCTTCTGTACAAATATAGTTAATCAAGCAAGTATGTGACATCGCACTATTAGATGCTAAAGAGTGCAAAGGACTTTATCTAAGTCTTTAAGTCTATCAATGATAAACAGTACTACAGTGATTTTCAAAAGTCTTGATTGAACTGTTAGAAAAATTGGCAGAGACATAGAAAAAGAAGGAGAGCTACTACAAGGAAACGGAGAGGGTACTTACCATGACTTGAGGATATTGGGTGGATGAAAATGACAACCATAGGTCGTAGTGAAATGCCTCATATCTCTCTATTCATTCTTTGTAAGAATGGTGGTATAAAAAATAAATCATAGTTGTATAATGAGACTATGCTTTCAGCTTTAGATATGAAAGGAAATCATATATTTGTAGGTGCATATTGATGAAGCAATGAGCATAAATATACTAATAAAAATTCAGTAAAAGAAAATAGATGTAAATGTTATTGATATTGAAAAGGGTGCATCATCTGTAATTAAATTCATACCGTAAATTAAGGTAAAAAATCATTCAAAATAATTATATAAATATTAAAATAAAAAGCATTCATCTTCAAGTAAAAAAAAAATACACCAAGAATCACACTAGCAACAGACTTTAATATTAACTTTCAGTTGAATTTCCTGAAACAAAATGAAGGACATACTTTTGTTGTCTCCAGTTCTTCTGCCGTTTCCATCTTGAGTTCTAATATTCTATTCAATGACCAGCAGAAAAGAAGGAAGTGTCATGACTTTCAGTGTTTCATTCTCACTGGAGGATGTATCAGACATTTACTATTAAGGGCTAAACAATGAAGCACTTATCTAGTGCTACATAATATTCTAAATAGGATAGATCTAATGTTACAGAAGATTAGATGACAAATAATTCTCAATAAAAGAACTCTGTAGTCTAAGCATTAGTGACTGGATGAAGTTGGAACTGGCAGTTAGGTGTGTAGGGTTCCGTTCATAATTCAAGATTTACTGAGTTCCTTGCAGTAAACTCTAAAAAGAACACAACTGAAGCTGTATGATAATACAACTAAACTAGTGCCTGTGGATCAATAAGACTGATCAGTCAAATTAACTAGATTATTATATTGAATTTCATCAAATCTATTGTATCTCTACCTGTAGTCTATGTTCAAACCCCATCTCTGCCTGCTGGGCCCCACAGGTACCCTGAAGGTTGAGATGCAGTCACTGCCAGATCCTTTGGGTTTATGATGTTCTCAACTTTCCTATATTCTTTTAAAAGTTGACTAAAGGGTTAGATACCTGGATGTGTGCTGATCAACAAAGGTTATGGAATAGATAGCTATTAAGGGTTGAAAAAGAAAAAGCCAGTTGAAGAGTGTTTCTGCATTTGTCACTAGATGTATTGCTAACAATATTTCTTGATGGTCTATGTACCAAATTTCTATTAGTGTAAGAATCATTATACAATTCTCTTTAAAGACTAATAGGCATGAGGAACAAAAGAGCTGGACATGACTAAAGCAACTGAGCAGCAGCTGCAGCAGAGCTTTCAGTTCAGTTCTGTCGCTCAGTCATGTCCAACTCTTTGCGACCCCATGAATCGCAGCACGCCAGACCTCCCTTTCCATCACCAACTCCCAGAGTTCACCCAGACTCACGTCCATCGAGTCAGTGATGCCATCCAGCCATCTCATCCTCTGTCATCCCCTTTTTCTCCTGCCCCCAATCCCTTCCAGCATCAGGGTCTTTTCCAATGAGTCAACTCTTCACATGAGGTGGCCAAAGTACTGGAGTTTCAGCTTTAGCATCATTCCTTCCAAAGAAATCCCAGGGCTGATCTCCTTCAGAATGGACTGGTTGGACCTCCTTGCAGTCCAAGGGACTCTCAAGAGTCTTCTCCAACACCACAGTTCAAAAGCATCAATTCTTCGGCGCTCAGCTTTCTTCACAATCCAACTCTCACATCCATACATGACCACTGGAAAAACCATAGCCTTGACTAGACGGACCTTTGCTGGCAAAGTAATGTCTCTGCTTTTCAATATACTATCTAGGTTGGATATAAAAAACTAATGATCTTAAAAATGTGGAATATTCATACAGTGGAATACTACTCAACAATGTAAAGGAACAAACTACCTATAAACACAACACTGAGGGCTAACCTCCAAAACATTACACTGAGACAAAGAAGCCAAAAGAGTACATATTGCATGATCCCATTGATATGAAGTCTAGAACAAGCGAATTCATTTTCAAAGAAATCAGAGCAGCAGTGAGGAATTGACTGGAAAAGGACAGAGGGAACTTTTTAAAAGTGATCTTTATGTTCCCCATCTTGACAGGGATGTTGGGTTACCTCAGTGTGAGCACTGGTCAAATCTCTTGGAATTGTAATATTTAAGATTAGTACCTCTCATTGTGCATATGCTATGCCTTATTATAAAAGGTATTAAAATAAAAAATATGTGTTACTTTATTTATGCTTTGCCTTTGCTTCCAGCAAGATCAAAGACTAATTTTTAATGGTCAATTACACATGACTAAGAGCAGCATGTGTTAGCATACTTTTTACTTCATATTTTATTTAAACTATTACTAATTTAGCAACCTTACTATACATTTGTTATGTAATAATGTCCTTCAAAGTCCTTTTTTAAAAGTGCATGCATGCTTAGTCACTCACTTGTGTCTTACTCTTTGTGACCCCACAGACTGTAATCCATCAGGTTCCTCTGTCCATAGGATTTCCCAGGCAAGAATACTGGAATGGGTTGCCATGTCCTCCTCCAGGGGATCTCCCCAACCCAGGGATCAAACCCATGCCTTCTGAGTCTCCTGTATTGGCAGGTGGATTCTTTACCACTGAACCACATGGGAATAATGTTTTTAAAAGAAGCATATGTAAATACAAGCATATATACAATCATATCTGCAAAGATGGATAAAACTCCGAAAGGTATGTTTAGCAATTCAGAAAAAAAACTTAAAAAATCCTGACTTCTTATCACTTTCAGTTTTGATTTTTTTCATTCATAAGTCTATCTGAATAGTACAAAAGATGAATTCCTCTCCTGATTTAGTTATTACATCAAAAATTTATTCTCCTTTGAAGAATGTAGCATTGTTCAAGCAGAATATTTGCCTGAGAATAATAATGTATGAATATAGAATGTAGTTACAAAGATTATCTGAAACTATCCAGTACAGCTACTCCACAGAATTCCAAACTTTCTCTGTTTATACAACATTAAAGTTGTCTGAGGATCCATGATTAACATAAAATAAAAAATACAGAATTTTTGAAGTTATTACTGATCATACTCAAAATGTAGATAAGGGGAATGATTGGAAGGGCAAAGATCTTTTCATTTCAAGCGATGTGGTGAACACGAACTGAGAGAAAGAAGATTTTATAACTCTGTCTCCAAGTCAGATTTGCCTAGAAGCTTTATCTTAGTGTTTTGAATTCTCCCAAATAAGTGAAAATTATTAGTTGCTGTAGAACCAAAGAATGTTGATGGTTGATTCAATATTGCCCCCACTTTTCAAGATGAATAGTGTGGATGACATCAAGTATAAAACAGATTTAAGAAATTCCTATTTCATGAGAAACTGCTGTGTGGAAGCTCATACTTCATCGAGAATGTGAGAAAGAAATCCTGCCATTTGTGACAATCTGGATGGACCTTGAAGGGCATTCTGCTAAGTCAGACAAAGATAAATACTGTATGATATTGCTCATATGCATCATCTAGAATAGCTGAATTGACTGTAAAATCAGAGAGTAGAGTGGTGGTTCCCAGGGGCTGGCAAGTAAGGAAATTAGGAAGACGTTTAAGGTAGAAACTTGCAACCAGTAGATAAATAAGTCCTGGGAATCTAATGCAGAGCATAGTGATTATAGTCAACAATATGGCATTATATACTTCCAAGTTTATAAGAGACTAGATTTTAAATGTTCTACCCACAGAAAGAATTACAGGAGGTGATAATATTAGCTAATCCTTTGTGGTACTCCATGCTTCCCTGGTGGCTCAAGTGGTAAAGAATCCACCTGCCAATGTAGGAGACACAGGGTTTGATCTCAGTATCAGAAAGATCTCCTGGAGAAGGAAATAGCAACCCCTGGAGAAGGCAATGGCAACCCACTCCAGTACTCTTGCCTGGAAAATCCCATGGACAGAGGAGCCTGGTAAGGCTGCAGTCCATGGGGTCGCTAAGAGTCGGACATGACTGAGCTACTTCACTTTCACTTTTCACTTTCATGCATTGGAGAAGGAAATGGCAACCCACTCCAGTATTCTTGCCTGGAGAATCCCAGGGACGGGGGAGCCTGGTGGGCTGCCGTCTATGGGGTCGCACAGAGTCGGACACGACTGAAGCGACTTAGCAGCAGCAGCCAGAATTCTTGCCTAGAGAATTCTATGGACAGAGGAGTCTGGCGGACTACAGTTCATAGGGTCGCAAAGAGTCAGACACAACTGAAGCAACTTAGCACACACACACCAGTATCCTTGCCTGAGAAATCCCACAGACAGAGGAGCCTAGTGGGCTACAGTCCACAGGGTCTCAAGATTGGGAGACGATTTAGTGAGTAAACAGCAACACAATGTGGCAATCATGTTGCAATATACAGATGTATCAAATCAATGCTTGTAACCTTGGTGGTGGTGAAAGTTGCCAGTTGTGTCTGACTCTTTGCAACCCCATGGACTATATAGTCCATAGAATTCTTCAGGCCGGAATACTGGAGTGGGTAGCCTTTCCCTTCTCCAGGGGATCTTCCCAACCCAGCGATAGAACCCAGGTCTACCGCATTGCTGATGGATTCTTTACCAGCTGAGCCACAAGAGGAGCCCAAGAATGCTGGAGCAGGTAGCCTTTCCCTTCTCCAGGGGATCTTCCAGACCCAGGAATCAAACTGGGCTCTCCTGCTTTGCAGGCGGATTCTTTACCAACTGAGCTATGAGGAAAGCCCCTTGTAACCTCAAGTGTACACAAGGTACTAAGTCAATCACACTTACAAAGCTATTGATGCCTCCTCTCCTAGATCCTTTCCTATTGTTTTTTTTTTAATAATGAGTATATTTTGATGCTTATTTATTTGACTGTGTCAGGTCTTAGTTGTGGCATGCAAGATACTAAGTCAATCATACTTACAAAGCTATTGATGCCTCCTGTCCTAGATCTTTCCCTATTGTTTTTTTAATGAGTATATTTTGATGTTTATTTATTTATTTGACTGTGTCAGGTCTTAGTTGTGGCATGTGAGATCTTCCTTAGATCAGGTGGAAGCTTTCGTTGCAGTTCTTTGATTCTAATCATGGACTATGGACTTAGATGCTTTGTGGCATGTGGGATCTTAGTTCCCTGACCAGGGATTGAACCTATGTCTCCTGTACTGCAAAGCAGATTCTTAACCACTGGACCACCAGGGAATCCCCATATCTTTTCCTATTGTTTTCTGACCATCTTTACTGTTCTTGTTCAGTTGCTAAGTCTTGTCCAATTCTTTGCAACTTCATCAACTGTAGCACACCAGTCTCCTCTCTCCTCCACTCTCTCCCAGAGTTTTCTTAAACTCATGTCCATTGAGTTGGTGATGCTATCCAACCATCTCATCCTCTGTCACCCCTCTTCTCTTCTTGCCTTCAATCTTTCCCAGCATAAGGGTTTTTTTTCCAGTGAATCAGCTCTTCGCCTCAGGTGGCCACAGTATTGGAGCTTCAGCTTCAGCATCAGCCCTTCCCATGAATATTCAGGGTTGATTTCTTTTAAGATTGAAAGGTTTGATTTCTTTGCTGTCCAAGGGACTCTCAAGAGTCTTCTCCAGCACCACACTTCAAAAGCACCAATTCTTTTGCACTCAGCTTTCTTTATGGTCCAACTTTCACATCTGTACATGACTAACAGAAAAACCACATCTTTGACTATATGCACCTTTGTCAGCAAAAGTGATGTCTTTGCTTTACTACTTTGTGTAAAAGAGCCTCAAAGTCTCTTGTGCAACTCTCCACAATAACTCGTAAGAAAGACTATGGCAATTTGTATTTCTATCTCCAAACTATTTTCATCTCCACAGTGTTTCCAAGGAGAAAACAAATTGCTTTTAACTTTCAAATTATTCATCTAGCTTCTTTTTGGTTGTTTTTTCCTCTAGATGGTGAGAGAGAATAGTGTTTGTGTTTTTTTTTCATTAATTAACTTTTTTGCCCAAGGCAAGTATTGCTATGGTAGCTCGAAAACTGCTCAGAGGTGCTGTTTTGTAATGCACATATACAGCATGGCCATTGGCTAAAGAAATCAAGATTGATTCCTATTGTGCTAGACAGCATATTAAAAAGCAGAGACATTACTTAGCCAACAAACGTCCATCTAGTCAAAGCTCTGGTTTTTCCAGTAGTCATGTATGGATGTGAGAGTTGGACTAGAAAGAAAGCTGAGCGCTGAAGAATTGATGCTTTTGAACTGTGGTGTTGGAGAAGACTCTTGAGAGTCCCTTGGACTGCAAGGAGATCCAACCAGTCCTAAAGGAGATCAGTCCTGGGTGTTCATTGAAAGGACTGATGCTGAAGCTGAAACTCCAATACTTTGGCCACCTCATGCGAAGAACTGACTCATTGGAAAAAACCCTGATGCTGGAAAAGATTGAAGGCAGGAGGAGAAGGGGATGACAGAGGATGAGATGTTTGGACGGCATGACTGATTCAATGGACATGAGTTTGAGCAAGCTCCGGGTGTTGGTGATGGACAGAGAAGCTTGGCATGCTGCAGTCCATGGGGTCGCAAAGAGTTGGAGAAGACTGAGCAACTGAACTGAACTGACATGTTCATCCTCCTCATGAAAAGAGAAGTGTATGCAGGTAAGGTTTATCCCCTATCAGTTTGAAAAAAATATAAAAGTTTGATACCAGATACTGTTTGTGAGGTCATGGGGAATATGGTACCTCTTACATTAATGGGGGTTTAAAACTTCATACAGTTTCTATAAAGGGCATCTGGCAGTATCAGTCAAAATCACAGTTGTATTTACTCTTTCACTTACTCAAGCATTTAATATTGCAAATATATATAATGGCAGTAAATACATATGCAGTTGATCCTTGAACAGGGGTTAGGAATGCCAACCCCCAGCCCCTAACCCATAAAGAGAAAAATCCATGTATAACTATAGTTGGCCCTCCACATCCCTGGTTCCATATCAAAGAATTCAACCACTCAGATCCTGTGGTGGTATAGTCACTAAGTCATTTCTAACTCTTTGGTGACCCCATGGACTGTAGCCCTCCAGGCTGCTCTGCCCATGGGATTTCCCAGGCAAAAATACTGGCATGGGTAGCCATTTCATTTTGCAGGAGATCTTCCCAACCAGGGATTGAACCTCCATCTCCTGCATTGTTGGTGGATCCTTTACCAACTGAGCCAACGGGGAAGCCCCCAGATTCTATATTACTATAGTAAACATCTGAGTGTAAGTGGATGTGTTCAATTCAAATCCATGCTGTTTAAGGTCAACTGTATTTGCATTTACTCCAGTAGTCCCACTTTTGTAAATCTATTCTACAAACATACATGTCCTAAATGATATGTGTACAAGATAGTTTTGCTATGGCAATGTTTATAATAGCAGAAGTTTGGGGTGAACTGCAAACTATGCACTTAATACTCCAAAACTACAAGTAAGTGCTTTCTAAATCTAAGCAAGATCACCAAGATATACAGTCAGGTGAAAATAGCAAGATACAGAGCAATGAATAGAGAATTCTACTATTTGTAGAAGAAAAGAGATATGACAAGAATATATGTTTATATTTATGTTTGGATGAAGAAATACAGCAAAGCACATAAACAACAACAAAAACTTGGATACAGTAGAGAGAAGGTAGAGAAATGGGGAATAGGATGTACGGCTATAGAAGTGAGTGCCTGCAGAATAGGACTTAGAAATGGGCATTTCTCTAGCTTTAAGTGATAAGAATTATAAAATGAATGTTCTATCCTTTAATAAGAAAAAGACTCCATGTATTCTCTATTTTTCTACTGGGTTCTTAGTCTTTTTAAAATTAACTTGCAGTTCTGAGGTTTTTTTTTCCCCCCAAACCATTAGCCTTTTGTAGTATATTTGATGCTAACATTTTCCCCCCTCTGGGTCCCATTCATTTTTTGACTTTATTTTAGGTATTATTTGGCAAAGAAAAGCTTCTGAGTTTTATGCAGATAAATTGTTTCTTTTGTGTGTGTGACTTTGAGGATTTGTGCCATTCTTTGGTAGGCTTTTCTCATTTTGACAATAATAATAATAATAATAACCATGTTTTATTTTAGTATTTTTGTTTTATTTTTAACATTTAAATATTTTGTCTATTTGATTTTATTTTGATACAAAGTGTTAGGTAAGAACCCAACTTTGTTTTTTTCTCCTGGTAGAAATCTCTTTGTAATCCACTTCGCTTACTAACTTAAAATGACATCCTCAAAATAGTAATATACTGAAATCGTGTGTGTAAATCCTATGCCACTAATATGCCTTTTAATTTCTATACTTTCATAAAATATTTTAATGTCTATAAAAGTTTCCTCTCATTGCCGTTATTTCTCAGAGATTTTCAGAATGCGCTTTTCTTTTCAAAATTTTTCTATATGGCATTTAGAATCAACTGATCCTTTTCCAAATGAATCCTGATGGTATTTTAATTGGAATTGCATTTAACTTTTAGAAAACATACGAAGCTCTCCATTTTGTCTTCTTTCATCATCTAAATTTTTCTTCATATAACTTTTGCACATTCCTTATTAAGATTATTTCATTTTTTCCAAGTGTGGATATCAGTCTATTTATTTTGATAAAACATTCAATAATATTATTTTACATTGGGTTAATCCAGTCTGTGTTATTCTTTTGATAATCCTACATAGATACTGTCTGAAAGGTTTGTCGGTCTAAATAATCTATGACTTTTCTTTTCCTGGATTATGGGATAAGCATATTTCACATGAAATACCTTTGTTTCCATGATTTCATAGCATCTTGTTTTTAAAAGCTCTTTTAATCCCATTACTTCTTAGTATATGTAAGCCATGTATCAGCTATCTTATGTGGCTTCTACATTTTTTCTTCAGTGTAGCCATCATAAATTATTTAAACATCATTTTCTCCTTTGACTTAAACAAATTTATTGATACATAAACATAAAATGAGTCTAAAATTCTTAAAAATTGAGACAACAAAGAAAACACGAAATAAAATTGTATCTTCACGAAAACAGCACACAGGAAAAGCCAACAGCATAGCAGTTCATATACTTGCCTTCATGGGATGCAACATGAAAAATCTTCAAATAATAGAGCAGCAGTTTGAACAGAAGAATGCTGGATTACCTTGATAATCCTTCCATTCATAAAAAATGACGTGATTATAAAAATCAAATTTTATACACTCACTTGGCATGATAGGCATACTGCAAAGGAAGAAGGACATACTGTATTTCTCAGTTAGCTGCTTTTAGTAGTAGAGAAATAAACGCACTTTCATTTTCCTGTAATGGTCCCAGACTTTTATTTGACATCCTCTTTCTTATTTAGTCTTGATTTAATTTTATTATACTTTCATTATATTCTTAACACCCGTATGCCACTACATCTCATGTGAAACAATTTTTAACATGTTTATAAAACACAATAGGATGCAAAGCACGTATGTAGACTCGTTGCCTGTGGACTGCAAAGAACAGACAGGAGATGTAAGAATGGGGACAGTTTGTTCAAGAGCATTAGAAGAAAAATACAGGCGTTTATCTGGGAAGGTAGAATCAAGGAATATGTAAAGAGTTAAAAGTGCTCCACTCATGCTAAGAGAGTAATTGTTTTTTAGAGAAAGGACTGATATAGGTGAGCTCTCTTAACCTTTTTGTTATTTGAGTTATTGTGTCTATTTAACTGAATTTTAAACCAAATGTAGGGTTTTGGTAAAGATTGATTAGATAATAGGTTCATTCTACAAGGTGATTAAGCTATTCCCCTGAGGGAGGGAGACAGTTTGGGGAGATGTATTATTTCTTTCAGACCCTTAGAGTGCCATTTAATCCAGCTGTTCAAACATGAAGCCATTTAAAGTGCTTTCTACCACTCAGAAGAAAATTCTAGATAATATAGATAATGAGCATTAATGACATGTCCAGCATGACGGGAGATCTGGATGGAGGTAAAAATTGTAAAGGGTCAGAACTAGGCATGCACAGGGAGGGAGCAAGTTCCATCATGGAGCTGTGAAGCAGTTTGAGAAGGAGATTGCTTCATAAATATTGAGTCCCAAGAATCATTACCCACAGGGACCCCAGATCACCAACAAAAGGGCACCCTTAGGAACAGGGAAAAATGGGTATTTGCTTGCTTACAAGATGATTCATTGATTCCTGCCATCAAAATTTTGCCCTGAGCTAGTGGATTCCACACAGTATTATTTCAAAGATGTGACTTAGCTGTTTCTATTGTTTTATCATTAGGCTTTGCTACTTTCTTTGTTCGAAGCAGAACACAGGATTTTAGAAGATATGACAGTGGAATGTGGGTATCAGGTTGTTGGATAGGTGTGTAACTGATTCCTTTTGGTTCCACCATTCTCCCCGCCTACGAGACATCAACACCTACACTGGAATTATCAGGACCAGATGGCATGCTCTGGTTCTCCGTCAAATCCAGTGCATGTAGGTGAAGGAAGCATGCATCATCCTTGCCAAGCCCTACACTGCATGGAATTCAGTTCCTGTTGTACTTTGTGTAGAGAAGCATCTTTAGGGAGAAAGCTATACAGTTAGTAATGGCAGTGGCTGGTCAGGGTCCCAGTATGCACTTCAAGTAGGTTGTATCAAGTATTCTGTCTAGGCAAAGCTATGGCTTTTGTAGTAGTCATGTGCGAATGTGAAAGTTGGACTATAAAGAAAGCTGAGTGTTGAAGAATTGATGCTTTCGAACTATGGTGCTGAAGACTCTTGAGAGTCCCTTGAACAGCAAGGAGATCAAACCAGTCAATCCTAAAGGAAATCAATCCTGAATATTAACTGGAAGAGACTGATGCTGAAGTTGAAGTTCCAACAATTTGGCCACCTGATGGGAAGAGCCGACTCCTTGGAAAAGACCCTGATGCTGGAAAACATTGAAGGCAAAAGGAGAAGAGGGTGGCAAAGGATGAGATGGTTGGATGGCATCATTGACTCAAGGGACATGGGTTTGAGCAAACTCTGGGAGATGGTGAAGGACAGGGAAGCCTGGTGAGCTGCAGTCCATGGACTCATGAATAGCTGAACACAACTGAGCAAATGAACAACTGAACAACAAAAAATCTAGTATCAGAGCTCAGACAAGGAGAGATAGACCTGATGTCCTATATGAAGAGCCTGGTCTGCAAAGGCTGTATGAAAGATTTTCATACTACTGAACTTGGCCTGCAGATCCTAAAGTTTACCAAGTTCTGCAAAACCCATGTTTTTCAAACTTAGTAAAATAAGAATAAACTGGAGAGATAGTTAAATACACATGTCTCTGAGCTCCACTCCTGGAGATGATTCAGTAGATCTGGGATAAGATCCCAGAATCTGGATTTTTAACCAGCACTCCTACTTGTATATAGATGGGATGTAAAACACATCTTGAGAGAATTTGTGCTGGGTAGTCACTGGTGAATATCACCCATGTGGTAGATGAGAGAAGAGAAAGTTACTGAGATTAAGCTGGAATCTTTATAAGACTGAATGAACTGGCTAGTGGCTAAGGCTGAAATTCTGCAGAATCCAATAGTGAAAGAGAAGGCAAGCTAGTTGATCTGCTGATACATGGAACAGAACTCTAATTCTGGTCCAGCTCCCCTTGGTATTTTATCTGATCATCAAGTTGGTGATTGTGTCAAGGGCTGCAGGGCAAGGATACTTTAATTGCTGGAGCATCTTGGAGGGTCCTCCAGAAATAGAAGCTAAACTGAAGACTGGGCAACATGAGGGAAGGCATCATCTGAATATTTCTGGAAAGTAAAGGATTCATTGGAACCAGGGTTTGGTCTCAGTTTCTCCCATGATCCCTCCACCAGAGTGGGATGCCATTTCTGAGGGACCAGAATTTGGTTAATGAAGCTATTACAATTTTTACTAGCTATGCAAGTTAGGTGAAGTTTGTCTCTTTGAGCCTCCATATCTTCATCTGTAAGATGGATATCATTACAGTACACTTGTTGGAATTGTTGGGAGGAATGGGGAAAATGGGTGTAAAACATTTTGTCTGTATATATAAGTGAAAGTGAAACTGTTAGTTGCTCAGTCATGTCTGACACTTTGCAACTCCAAGGACTGTAGTCCACCAGGCTCCTCTGTCCATGGAATTCTCCAGGCAAGAATACTGGAGTGGATAGCCATTCCCTTCTTCAGTGGATCTTCCTGACCCAGGGATAGAACCCAAGTCTCCCTCATTGCAGGCGATTCTTTACTGTTCAATTGTCTGTATATATAGAGGCTCAATAAAAGACTGTCCTTGTACTTCTTTGCTTTCATGAACATCATGGGGTAGTGGAAAGAGTGTAGAGTCCATAGTGAGACTTGGCTTGGAGTCCCATCTTGATTGTTTCCTGGCTATATGGCCTTGATCAGTTTATTGCTATCTCTGCACCTAAATTATTGCTTAAAAATAGAATCATAATGCCTGTCTTGTAAGATTGCTTTTAATATTAGTAATAACAGAGGAAAAATAAACTCCTGGGATCTTATTGAAATTGATCAATAAGTCATTGCTTCACTGCCTATTTGCTTTTTCTTCCTTCTCCTCCCTTTGTCTTTACTATCTGCAACTCGTTTTGGCTATTCTGATATTTTGAGATTCTGAGCTCATGAAACCTGTGAAAAGGAAGCTGGTCTCTTCTGCTGATTTCAAATATCAGGTTTCAAAAATTGCACAGAAAGACAGAGCTGAAAAGAATGTGGATTCTTAAGTCAACATGACCAGAGTCTTCTGGAATTGCTTTCCTAATCAATTTTCTATAAAGTGATTGGCTGGCCTGATTTAATAGTTAGACATCCTGCCAATCAGTTTACAAGATCTGTGCAAAGAAGTTGTACCAGCTCACTATTAGATAATGATCTTGCAGTCCAAGCATTTTCTAGATTGATGTCCAAAAGTGCCCATTTGAGGTTCTGTATTCTCCCTGGGTGAGTATGTGTACAATGTCATTCTGCTTAGTTCTTCTAAGACCTGTCAACCCTTCCCTACTAGACATGATCAAAGATACTCAGTCTTTGGGCCAGGAAGCAGGTGTTAAAGTGCCAGAGAATGAAATCATCCCCTCTATACTGCAAGGAAACATGTCCCACTTTCCAGGAAAGTCCACATCTTTTGGCCCTCACTACCTGAGATGTGGCTCAGTGGTAACGAATCCACCTGCCAATGCAGGAGATGTGGGCTGGATCTTTGGGTCAGGAAGATCCCCTGGAGAAGAAAATGGCAACCCATGCCAGTATTCTTGCCCTGGGAAATCCCATGGACAGAGGAGCCTGGAGGGCTACAGTCCATGGGGTAACAAAAGAGTTGGACACGACTTAGCAACAAAACAACAACAATCTCACAAAAAGCCTTCCATTTGATAAGCAGTGGACTATGGTTCTATACCTAGTCAATTGCCTCATTACAATTTGGAAGGCGTCAGTGAAGTCAACCCACTTTCATCTGGTAGACTATAGGGATTGTAGTCTACGTGGAGGCAGTGATCAGCATATGGAGAATCTAAAGTTTGTACACATTGCCATAAATCTCCAAGAGATGCCTTAATAGGAAGGAATGAATGTATTATGTACCCACAGACTTTATATTACACCCAAATGGAGATGTTTCCTTCTGTAGGGCAAAGTCCTTCATGCATTACCTCAAAGTAGAAAGGCTTCAACAGAATCATGTCACTGGTTTTGTGGGATACAGGAGATGAGCAACCAGAATGATGGGGATTTGGTTCCAACAAGGTATACCCAGTGGGGCTTCCCAGATGACGCTAGTGGTAAAGAACCTGCCTGCCAATGCAGGAGACATTAGAGATGTGGGCTCGATCCCTGGATCAGGGAGATCCCCTGGAGGAGGACTTGACAACTCACTCCAGTATTCTTGCTGGAGAATCCCATGGACAGAGGAGCCTGGCGGGCTACAGTCCATAGGGTCACAAAAGAGTCAGACACAACTGAAGCGACTTAGCTGGCATGCATGCACGCACACAGGTATACCCTGTGGACAACTAAAGAAATAGCAGTGGAGATTATTAGCCACCACCAGTTAAGGAAATCTACAATTAAATTCTAGAGCTGAGAAAATAAGTGTCAAATGTTAAACTGAAGAGTGTTGTTAGGAAATAGAAATAAGGGCCACATTTAGGTCGTTGGATAACTCCAAAGAATTCTGTCAAGGAGAGCATCCTCCTTGCTTGGAGATATTTTTTTGGTTGTATTATTATACAACTCACTTTCCCGAGTTGTACAGCTTAGTGACAATTAGTGTATTGTAATCTTCAACAAATCACCATTCAAAGTCAAATTGAAGACATTTCCTTTGAAATGCCAAGCCCTGAGCCAGATGCTGAAGAATGCCAGTCAAACACAACTGTTTCTCCACTGCGTGATGACTTACGGTCCATTGAGACCCATGAGTGCTCTTTACCAAGTACTTTTAGCAGGCCACTGATCCAGGAGGAGAGGATAGAACGATGTACGATGCTTCTCTCCCCTCAGGCTTAGAGTAAACACATTAAGTAGAGGTTGGAAAGTTAGAAAAAGAAACTAAACTGTGCAGAACTTCATACGACAGAGGGGGGAATATCTCCTGTTTAACACCTTGCCATTTTAGAAGCAGATCTGGTTAGAGAATAACCTAAAGGAATTGCTGAGCTTTGTGCTCCTAAGAAGTAGAGTCCTATTGCTTAGCTGAACACCTTGACAGTGTGGCTGACATGGAATGGTTGTGAAAGATCTGGAAAGAACAGAAATTCTCTTGGTAATCAAGTGACTGGAATGTGGAATTCAGTGGGCAATTAGGAGGTTGGAAGAAGAGAGCCAGTAGAAGGGAGATTGATCAAGATGCAGGAACTGGAATGCCTTTCAGAATAGCTTGGCCTGAGGCAGGTCAGCCAGAAGGTATGTTAGAGAGATGTTGCCTACTATTATAATTGCGCATGTAGCTATCTATGTCTGTCTATCTATCTATCTGTGCTTCCCTGGTGGCTCAGTGGTAAAGAATTTATCTGCCGATGCAGTGGACCAGGATTCCATCCCTGAATTGGGAAGATCCCCTGGAGAAAGAAACGACAACCCATGCCAGCATTCTTGTCTGGAAAATCCCATTAACAGAGAACCCTAGCGGGCTACAGTGCATGGGATAATAAAAGAGTCAGACATACTTAGCGACTAAACACCAACAAACCTATTTATCTTTCTAGATATTTCATCTTAAATCATATAAAAATACAGTTTCAGGTTTGAGACAATGGTTTGTGCAACAGGGTCTATAGGTTGGATGGCAAAAAAAAAAAAAAAATCATAAACTAGTTAACAGAGGCAGAATCTCAAAGTCAGAAGGAATCATGAGGACAGAAAACATTTCATTCTCCCTTTTTTTCACACTCTGAATGTGCCGATTGTGGTGACCTATTTCAAAGATTCGGAGTAGGAGGTTTTGAGCCAGTCTTATCAAGAATTTAAAGCACAAAGTGACCCCTGTTGATCTTTGGGTTATATTTGGATTCAAACCAATGAATAAGAAATTATATTCAAAGTATTGAAAGCTTTTGAATTCAAGGAATAATTTATCTGAACACTGACAATAATTATCTTAACATTTTGGCTAAAACATTTTAAGAATAATTTTGCTTTTATGTAGTAGACACTTCTTGACTCCTTTTAAAATGGGCCAGAATTTGGAATCTATATGGTCACTACATGATTTTTAAAAAATGACAAGGTGGACTCAGGAAAAATGCTTTCACAGGGTTTGGTTTGTTAGAGAATATCTTGTTCAGACACTGGCTCTGTAGATTTTTTTTTCTTTCTCACAATAATCTTGTGTGAGTATGTAGGTGTTTTAGTTTATGGTCAGCAGTAGAAGTTTGAGCAAGAAAAACTTCACTTAATTTTTGCTGCTGAATGTGAAACATCTGACAGTATTTGCCGAGAAAAACCAAATTGCCTGGCTCTGTTTGCATAAGCAAAAGGAAAAGTCCAGGGTAGCCATCTGCAAATCAACATCAAAGGCTTCGCACAAAATGCGGGAGGGTGACATGTATTTTGAGAAACAGTATGAGATCCTTCTGTTACTAGGGCCGTGCTGCTGCGGGTTTCCATGCTAGGCAACCACAGCCAAGGGCAACTGAGGTTCTGTGTCTTTATTGCTGAGGTAGCTGGTCTCTCAGAACTGAAGTTCACAGTGCTCTGTCCTTGGCCCACTCCCCCACCCTTAACATCTGTTCACGATGGAGACTCGCAGCACATTTTCTATGAAATGAAGCCATTCGAAAAACATACATAAAGTCAAAGGTTTTGGAGAAAAGGAAACAAAGGCATTGAGTAAACATATCTTTTCTTTTTTATTTAACTTTTATTGGAGTGTAGTTGCTTTGCAATGTGCTAGTTTCTACTGTACAGCAAAGTGAATGAGCTATATGTGTGCACAGTGTAATAGTAGTGTTAGTCGCTCAGTCATGTCTGACTCTGCGACCCCATGGACTGTAGCCCGCCGGGCTCCTCTGTCCCTGGAGTTCTCCAGGCAAGAATACTGGAGCGGGGTGCCATTCCCTTCTCCAGGAGATCTTCCCAACCGAGGGATCAAACCTGGGTGTCCCATATTGCAGGCAGATTCTTTATTGTCTGCATATATCCCTCATTTTTGGATTTCCTTCCCATTTAGATAACATACCTTTTCTGCTAAGCATGCCATCACCTTGTACGAGTTACTCAGTAAACATGAGGTTTACTTTACAGAATTATGGTCTTCACACTTGACCAAAAAGTCTCAATTTCTTTCCCAGTATTAATTAAATCAGGTTCTCTTTTCTTATCAAAATGTGACCACAATCTTGCATTTTGAAGGTAAGAGTGTAATTTAGATCCCCTATGAGTTCCAAGGACTTCCCAGGCAGTGCAGAGGTAAAGAATCCGCCTGCAATGCAGGCAACATGGTTTCTATCTCTGTGTTGGGAAGATCCCTTGGAGGAGGAAATGACAAGATGCTCCAATATTCTTGCCTGGAAGATTCCATGGACAGAGGAGCCTGGTGGGCTAAGAGTTGGACATGACTGTGCAACTAAGCACAAGCAGTTGTAAATGAATAATTCTAATCATCGGTCTTCCCTGGTGGCTCAGCAGTAAAGAATCCACCTTCCATGCAGGAGACAGCATACTGAGCACCTGAGCATACACACGCACACACACACACACGAGTTCCGAATTTCTAAGATTCTATAATTATGTATTCTAAACAAGGGCTACATCTTTGCAGGCATTGCTAATCTGAAATTACCTAACATTTTGGGAGATTGATGGTTCACACTGTCCCAAAGCTATGATGCTGTTGAAGTGAGGTGAAGTGAAAGTCACTCAGTCGTGTCCGACTCTTTGCGACCCCGTGGACTATATAGTCCATGGAATTCTCCAGGCCAGAATACTGGAGTTTGTAGCCTTTCCCTTCTCCACGGGATCTTCCCAACCCAGTAATCGAACTGGGGTCTCCTGCATTGCAGGCGGATTCTTTCCCAACTGAGCTATGAGGATAGTGCTCTTATAAGTTATGGAATCTCTTCCTTTCTTTCCTTCCTCTCATTTCTCTTCCTCTGTCTTTCTCTTTCTCTTTCTTCCCTCTCTTTATTCCTTTTTCTTTTTTCTTGTCTCTCTCTCTCTCTCAACTTCACCTCCTACTCTTTTCTTTTTTCTCTCATTTTTTTCCCATGACTTTAAAAGTTTCAATGAAATAAAACATTAAACATCTTATTGAAGTAAAACATTGCAGAAAATTTAACAAATAAAACCTAAATGTATAGCTTGGTAAATTTTTACAAAGTGAAAAAACCTCTTGTAACCAGTATCCAGACCAAGAGATAGAACTATAGTAATATACCAGAAGTCTTCTTTGAGTCTTTTCCAAATTATTAAGCACCCCTCACACTCCCTCATAGCTCAGTTGGTAAAGAATCTGCCTGCAATGCAAGAGACCTGGGTTCAATTCCTGGGTCGGGAAGCCCCTGGAGAAGGAACTGGCAACCCACTCCAGTATTCTTGCCTAGAGAATCCCGATGGACAGAGGAGGCTGGCAGGCCACAGTCCACTAGGTCGCAAGAGTCGGACACGACTTAGCGACTAAACCACCAAACCACCACCTCGTACTCCTGAAAACCTCATCACTTTTTTGATTTATAGCACATGGATTAGTTTTTCCTGTTTCTGAACTTTATATAAATGGATTCCTATAGTATATACTATGTATGACTACCTTATTTTATTCAACATTATATGAAATGTATCCATAGCTGTAGCTTTTTCATTTTCATTGATGTGCTGTTAGAAAACAAATAACAGAACATATTTAGGAAACATTTCTTCATGCAGTTTGATTTTTAAAAAGAGTCTGTAAATAAGAATATACCATGATCTATTTATCCATTCAATTGTTTATGGACATCTGTTCCATTTTTGGATTTTTTTTAAGCTGCTAAGATAATTTTTCTACATGTTGTGATTTCTGTTGAATATATAATTACAAGGAAAATTGCTGGGGCATAGAGTTAAATTTATGTAGATACTTCTAGAGTTCTCCAAAATGGCTATGCCAAGATTTTCAGTTACTTTACAGCCTTGCCAACACTTGGTACTATCAGATTATGTTTTGTTTGCTTTAGCACTACTGATGGATGTGCAGTGATTTCTTAGTGTAGTTTTCATTTGCACTCCCTGAGAACTAGTAATGATGAGCACCTATTCACTTGTTTGTAGGCAATTTGAATATTTTTTCTGAAGTATCTATTGAATATTAAACAACAACAACAAAAATGACAAGGAAAACTGTTTTTCTGCTAGTAACAACTCTGACATGAAATGCATGGGGTTTTTTCCTTTATAAACTTTCCATTTTATATTGAAGTATAGGTGGTTATTTTTCTGAGCTCCAAAATCACTGCAGATGGTGATTGCAGCCATGAAATTAAAAGACGCTTACTCCTTGGAAGGAAAGTTATGACCAACCTAGATAGCATATGAAAAAGCAGAGACATTACTTTGCCAACAAAGGTCCATCTAGTCAAGGCTATGGTTTTTCCTGTGGTCGTGTATGGATGTGAGAGTTGGACTGTGAAGAAGGCTGAGCGCCAAAGAATTGATGCTTTTGAACTGTGGTGTTGGAGAAGACTCTTGAGAGTCCCTTGGACTGCAAGGAGATCCAACCAGTCCACTCTGAAGGAGATCAGTCCTGGGTGTTCATTGGAAGGACTGATGTTGAAGCTGAAGCTCCAATACTTTGGCCACCTCATGCGAAGAGCTGACTCATTTGAAAAGACCCTGATGCTGGAAAAGACTGAGGGCAGGGGGAGAAGGGGATGTCAGAGGATAAGATGGTTGGATGGCATCACTGACTTAGTGGACATGGGTGATAGCTGGTGAACAATGCTGTGATAGTGTCAGGTTAACAGAGAAGGCACTCAGCCATACATATACAAGAATCCACCCTTCCCCAAACCTCCCTCCCATCCAGATTGTCACACAACACTGAGTAGATTTCCATGTGCTACACAATATGTCCTTTTTGGTTATCCACTTTAAATATAGCAGAGTGTACATGACCTCCCCAAACTTCCTGTCTTTTCCCCCTGGCAGCCATAAGTTCATTTTCTAACTCTGTGAGTCTCTTTTATTTTATAGTTAAGTTCATTTGTATCACTCCCTGTAAGATTCCACATACAAGGGATGTCATACAATATTTCTCCTTCTCTGTCTGACTTACTTCATTCAGTATGACACTCCTGAAGTCATCCATGTTGCTGCAAGTGGCACTATTTCTTTGTAATGGCTGAGTAATATTCCACAGTATGTATGTACCAATCTCCTTTATCCATTCCTCTGTCGATGGACATTTCAGTTGCTTCCATGTCTTGTAAATAGTGATGCAATTAACACTGGGGTTCATGTCTATTTTCAATTTTTTTCCTCTGGATATATGCCCAGGAGTAGAATTGCAGGGTCGTACGGAGAAGGTGATGGCACCCCACTCCAGTACTCTAGCCTGGAGAATCCCATGGACAGAGGAGCCTGGTAGGCTGCAGTCCATGGGGTCCCTAAGAGTCAGATACGTCTGAACGACTTCATTTTCACTTTCATGCATTGGAGAAGGAAATGGCAACCCACTCCAATATTCTTGCTTGGAGAATCCCAGGGATGGGGGAGCCTGGTGGGCTGCTGTCTATGGGGTCGCACAGAGTCGGACACGACTGACACGACTTAGCAGCAGTAGCAGCACGGTAGCTCTATTTTTAGTTTTTTAAGGAACTTCCATATAGTTCTCCACAGTGGCTGTACCAATTTACATTCCCAGCAAGAGTGTAGGAAGTTTCCCTTCTCTCCACATCCTCTCCAGCATTTATTTTTTTGTGGACTTTTTGATGATAGCCATACTGGATGGTATGAGGTGATATCTTGTTGTAGTTTCGATTTGCAGGAAGTTATAGGTTTTTCACACATTGTGATCTTGCTGTTCTCTGTAGATACCAACCAACTATCCCATGATATAATTTAATTCTGGCACTATCTACCTGGAGTTAGTGCTAGATTCCACAAGATAAAAGGTTCAGTCCTCCAAGAATTCCCCCACTTCAGATGCCAGTTGCAAACCCCAGGTGGTTATCTGTACTATTGACTTACTGGCTATAAACTGGGGGTTAACATAAACTGCTCCTCAGGCCCAATACCTTGCTATAACAGCTCACAAAACTCAGGGAGACACTTTACTTATATTATTGGTTTATGATAAAGGATACAACTTAGTAAGAGCAGTGGAAAAGATATATAGGGCAAGGAATGTGGGAAGGGGCACCTACATGTGTTCACCATCCCAGAAGCTCTCTGAACCCATCACATAGGGTTTTTATGGAGGCTCCACTACATAGGCATGATTGATAAATAACTAGCCATTAGCAATTGAACCGGAAAAGGCAATGGCACCCCACTCCAGTACTCTTGCCTGGAAAATCCCATGGATGGAGGAGCCTGGTGGGCTGCTGTCTATGGGGTCGTGCAGAGTCGGACACGACTGAAGCGACTTAGCAGCAGCAGCAGCAATTGAACAATCTCTAGCCCCTTTTCCCCTTCCAGAAAGTTAAGGATAAAACTAAATGTTTCAACCTTCTAATCATTTGGTTGGTTTTTCTGGTAACCAATCCCACCCCTCCAAGAGTCACTTCATTAGCATAAAAGTTTGATGGGAAGGGGCTTATTATGAAAAACCTAAGATGCTCCTATCAGGGGTTTCTTAAATTTTTAGGAGTTTTGTGCCAGAAACCAGGGAGAGAGACCAAAAACATTTTTCTTATTATATTACAATGTCATAATGCTTCTGCCCATTTTTAAATTAGTTTGTCTATCAGTTCCTAATGATTTTCAGGAATTATTATATTTTGCATGTGAATCAGTTGACAGAAAAATATGTTGAAAATATCTTTTGCCATTCTTTGGTTTGCCTTGTCACTGCATCTTTAATGAAGTTTAGTGTATAAATATTTTATTTCTGTGATTAGTTTTGGTTTTGTCCTGTGTGAGAAGTCACTCTTTACTGAGTTCATAAAGATATTCTTTGTTAATTTTGAGAAATTTTATTGTTTTACATTTAATATTTAGGTCTTCAATTCAATGTTGGAATGGAAGTTTGGATATGGTATAAGGTATGGATCAAGATTTATTTGACATGTAGATAACCAATTGACCCAGCACTACTTATTGAAAAGACCATCTTTACCCACTGCAGTGTAGTGTGACTTTATCTTAAATCAAGTTTTCATATATGTGTGGATCTATTTCTGAACACTTTGACCTGTTTTATTGGTCTATTTGTCTATCTTTGCGCTGGTACTACACTGTCTCAATCATTATAGCTTTAAAATAATACTCAGAGGTAACTCATAATGTAAGTCCTCTGAAATGGATATTCCTCAGTGTCGTCTTGGCTTTTCACGGCCTTTGCATTTCCATATAAACTTTAAATTAATCCTGTCAATCCACTACTTCCCACACACATTTTCTGAATTATCAGTTGAGGTTAAACTGAATCTATAGATCAGTTTGGGAAGAGAGTATTCAGTTTCTCTGATTCCTTTCCTCAGCTTGAGATATAAAGTTACAGGTATGAATATGAATGTTAACGGAAATATGAGGTTGAAAGTAGAGGTGTAATGTTGGCTCTTAATAGAAAGTGTTTTAAGTACAATTAGAGAAAATTTTTTTATGGAATCACTTTTCTGTCCATATGTCACTTATCCTCATTTCTGTCCCCAAATTGCATTGTGTTAAGTGATTTTCAGTAGAAGTGAGAGTCAGGGAGGGGTAGAGGGAAGAGACACAGAGTCCCATTGGAGGCTGTTCTGGTTACCTTTTTCTGTATGGTAAGTCACTGCAAAACTTAGTAGCTTAAAACCGTAACAACCATGTCATCTCTCATGGTTTTGTGGGTTGACTGGGCTCAGTTGAGCTGTCCTCATTTGAGACCAATCAGAAAGATTATGAGTGGCTCTCCCTGTAATGCAGGTCAGGAAGCAACAGTTAGAACTGGACCTGGAACAAGAGAATGGTTCCAAATAGGAAAAGGTGTACTTCAAGGCTGTATATTGTCACCCTGCCTATTTGACTTACATGCAGAATACATCATGAGAAATGCTGGGCTGGATGAAGCACAAGCTGGAATCAAGGTTGCTGGGAGAAATATCAATAACCTCAGATATGCAGATGACACCACCCTTATGGCAGAAAGCGAAGAAGAACTAAAGAGCCTCTTGATGAGAGTGAAAGAGGAGAGTGAAAAAGTTGGCTTAAAGCTCAACATTCAGAAAACTAAGATCATGGCATCTGGTCCCATGACTTCATGACAAATATATGGGGAAACAGTGGAAACTGGCTGACTTTATTTTCTTGGACTCCAAATTCAGTGCAGATGGTGACTGCAGCCATGAAATTAAGAGACACTTACTCCTTGGAGGAAAAGTTATGACCAACCTAGACAGTATATTTAAAAGCAGAGACATTACTTAGCCAACAAAGGTCTGTCTACTCAAGACTACGGTTTTTCCAGTAGTCATGTATGGATGTGAGAGTTAGACTATAAAAAAAGCTGAGCACCAAAGAATTGATGGTTTTGAACTGTGGTGTTGGAGCAGACTCGTGAGAGTCCCTTGGACAGCAAGGAGATGCAACCAGTCCATCCCCAAGGAAATCAGTCCTGAATATTCATTGGAAGGACTAATGTTGAAGTACTTTGGCCACCTGATTCGAAGAACTGACTCATTGGAAAAGACCCTGATTCTGGGAAAGATTGAAGGCAGGGGGAAAAGGGGATGACAGAGGGTGAGATGGTTGGATGGCATCACCAACTCAATGGACATGAGTTTGAGTAAACTCCGGGCATTGGTAGTGAACAGGGAAGCCTGGCGTGCTGCAGTCCATGGGGTCACAAAAAGTTGGACACAACTGAGTGACTGAACTGAACTGAGGTAGATTGTGACAAGGTTGCAATTATATTGTGCAAGAGGCTGAATCAGTTTCAGGCTTTTAAAAGCAAATGTTTATGAATTAACCTGCCTGGCCATATTTAGGGCAGGAGAGAACCCCACACGTCTGTGAATACTTGGAAGCTTGGTGCATTGGAGATCATCTTTGGAGATTAACTGCCATAAGGAGAAGTTCAGAGTCCCTGTATATGTGTTCCATGATTAAAAAAAGGATTTTAGATAACTATAATAAAATTTATGGGAAACAAGTAAAGCTATTACTTTTGTAATTAAAAAGAAAAAAATTAAACTTTGACCACTTTTTTCGTCCAATGGAAATACACAAAGTACAGCCCATCATTATCAATGGAGAAGTATAAATATTTAATTAGTCATATCAGAATCTTGGGAAAGGATGCCATGTGCTTTGTTTTGTGTGTTTGTTTGAGGGGAAACAGTACATCAGAGATAATGACATATTTAGCTCTTCACTATTAGACCATCAAAACAAAACTCTGATAAGCTGACTTTCTCAGCTTCAACTGAAATTTGCATTCATACTGACTTTCTGCATGTATTTTTATTAGATTACAATAACAGAAAGAGCTCAGGACTAAGCATACTTGCTTTTAGAAGTTCTTTCTCCAATGTTTCCCCTTCATCCCTACAAACATGTTCAAAGTTGAAATTTTTGCATTACTTTACAAAAGAACACACATTTTTTTAAAATTCAAATTTGATCCTACTTTCTCTTTGAGACCATCCAACTTATTCCCTGGACACAGAATTAAAACAATGAAACTCCCATTAGTTTTCACATTTGTTAGTGATAACATCTAAAATTTTAGACTTTTTTCTTTAACTGGGAAATTTTCAAGACTGCTCCCCAGAGAAACTGCACAAGGTCATTGAGTCCCTCATTAAAGAGCCTGACCCTTGGGAAGGTGTGAAGAGGCATTTTTCCAAAGATGATATTTTCACTACCACACATGGAGTTCTACTTGCATAAATAAAATAGCCAAACTTGAGTAAGTCAGGTCATTTAAAGCCAATGTCCCGATACTACAGGCTGTGCTAAGCAGTATAGGGAGATAAATGTATGATGCAGCCAGTAATTTGAATGAAAGAAATGTACTGAAAGGGATTTTTCAATAGCACCTTAATAAGTTCAAGAGCAATTAACCAACATGTTTATTTGAAAATAGCTGTCTTGTTGAACAACAAATATTGGGTCAGTTGATTCAGACTTGTCAAAATTGGAACATAAATACCCTTCATCTCCAAATCTCAAAAGTCTAACTCATTCCTTGGCATTCAAAACGTATTTAAAGGACAGGAGGAAGGGATAGTTAGGAAGTTTGGGATCAACATGTATAACCTAAAAAGACCTATTGTATAGCATAAGGAACTCTGCTCAATGTTATGTGGCAGTCTGGATAGGAGGGGAGTTTAGGGGAGAATGGATGCATGTATATGTGTGGCTGAGTCCCTTTGCTGTTCACCTGAAATTATCAAAACATTGTTTCTTAATCGGCTATACCCCAATACAAAAGAAAAAGTTTAACAAAATTGACGAATGAATAAGTCAATCAATCAATTAAAGAATATATCATATGCCCTCGAACATTCTTTTTATCCCTTTACTAGAATGTTCAGTAGTATGTGTCAGTTAGTCTTTAACTATGCTTTGACTTGCTTGAGCATGATATTGAATGTTACAATTGTGACTCGGCTCAATGATTGAGTTTCAGAAAGTCCATATTTTCTTTTTCCTCTTGCCTCCAGCTGTTATAGCCTGGACACTGTTAAATGTTAGTGAACCATGTTCTTGAAGGCTGAATGGAAGGACTCCATTCTGCAATCATAATTTGGCTCCTATGATGTTTTTCCACATTCAAAATAGATAATGGCATAGAATGTTCATGAACTGATGGAAGACATGAACTCTTAGATTATAGAAGCACAGTGAGTTTAGAGAAATATAAATAAAAATAAGTCCAAAAAGCAGAGAAGTTTTAAACCATTAAAGTCAGAAAAAAAAATACACAAACTCAATAAGAGAGAAAAAACAGATTACTTAAAAAAAAAAATAAACCTCTCATCAGCAACATTGGAGGCCAAAGGACAATGGAATGCCATTTTCCAAGGGTTAAGCTATCAGTTAGATGGGAGTGTAAAATAAAGACATTTTTAGACACATAATGAGAGACTTGACCACACAGGCTTTTGCTGTAAGAAGTACTAAAAGATATGCCTTAATAAGAAGATACTAAATCTAAGGGGAAAGAGTGGCCTATGTGAAGCAATTTAATAAATTAATAAGTATGAGAAAAAATTAATAAAGTTTGAGTCTTTAAAAATTAATAAATATAAAAATAGATGGATGTTTGTAACAAGAAAAGATTAAAATGTTAGGAAACAACAGCATGAATATGGAAGTAGATGTCTAAAGTAATGCATTTTCAATTTTTTGAAAGGAGTATAGAGATGTTATTAATAACTTGAGACTTTGTTAAAGCAAATATATAAGTGAAAATTTTAGGGAAAGCCATGAAAATAACAGAAATATAACTTCTAAATCAATAGAGGATGGGAAAAGTAGATTTAAAAAATAAATGACTCTAATATTTAGTGGAAATTATAAACAAAAAGAAAACACAAAATAAAATGACAATGATCAGGCCTATTAGGTCCGTAATCATAATATATGTAAATAAATTAAACTCATTAGTTAAAGACACTGAGACTGGATTTTTTAAAGTCCAATAAATAGTAATATGCTATTTATGAGACAATGGGTTTTAAAAAGAAATTCTGTTTATAAGAGGAAACTTATTGGCACTGAAAGTTTGAAAATAAAGAATGAAAATAGAATTATCTGGGGAAAAATAATTAAAAGGAAGATAATGTAGCCATATTAATACTAGAAAATCACAATTTAAATATAAACATTATTAGAGATGAAAAAAATCTTAATTTCATGATGAGAGAAAGTTACCAGGGAGATATAAAAAAACTCCAAGTCTATATGCACCTAACAGGCTTCCCTTGTGGCTCAGCTGGTAAAGAATCTGCCTGCAATGTGGGATCCCTGGATGGGAAAGATACTCTGGAGAAGGGAAAAACAACCCACTCTAGTATTCTAGCCTTGGACTGCAAGGAGATCCAACCAGTCCATCCTAAAGGAGATCAGTCCTGGCTGTTCATTGGAAGGACTGATGTTGAAGCTGAAACTCCAATACTTTGGCCACCTGATGTGAAGAGCTGAATCATTTGAAAAGACCCTGATGCTGGGAAAGATTGAAGACAGGAGGAGAAGGGGACGACAGAGGATGAGATGGTTGGATGGCATCACCGACTCAATGAACATGGGTTTGGGTAAACTCCGGGAGCTGGTGATGGACAGGGAGGTCTGGCGTGCTGCAGTCCATGGGGTCACAAACAGTCGGACACGACTGAGCAACTGAACTGAACTGATATGCATCTAACACTATAAGCTTGAACTATTTCAGCAAAAATTAGCATAATTACAAGTAGAAGCAGAAAATTACATAAAGACATTAGGAGATTTGAACATATCTCTCAGAAATTAAAAATACAGCAGTCAAAAGGTAGGAAAAACATAGAAGATTCAAATAACACACAAGCAAAAACCCATTTATCAAGGATTATATCTAAAGACATATAAACCTACATTTAGAAAACTGTGCAAAGAAATCTTTCTAAGCCACTAAGCAAGGCTCAAAAGATACCAAATAATTAATGTAAGCTGAGCAATATTCTTTTGTTATAACACAATAAAACTAAAAATTAATAAAAATAAAATACCAAATAACTCATGATTCAAAAATAAACTGGAAATGGTATTAGCAGTGAAAGCACAATAAAGACACTATGAATCAAAATTTGTGTGACACAGTGAAAGTGATACTTCAAGAATATACCTGCCAAGGTTCATTACTTTGTCTTTCCTCCTTCTGTCCAGTTCATCTTTCACTCTATTAATATCTGCCATAGGAAAAGAATATAGTATTGCTTAGTCTCATTCCCCTTCAATTAGTTATGGAATTAAAGGCTTTTAAAATTTTTTAAATCTTTAAGGTATTGTCAGATACATGAGGGAGTTTTTTTGATGAGGAAATGGTTTCCTCCTCTGTCTATAATGGATCCAGGAGAGTCAGGCCATCTAGATTCTCGCTGTACACCATAGAGAATGGGCATTTCCCCCATCCTCATTTACTCAGCACAATCATCTGAAAAGGGACAATCCACTCACAGAGTCCATTTTACCATTTGCCATTCATTTCATGCTGTAGCTGTTTGGGGGGTATATTCAGCCATTTTTATATCCAGTAGGTAACCCATATAGTCAATACAGATTGAGAATCTTTAACATTTGAGGTCCTGTGCTAGGTGCTAGATTGAAGGTGAGAAATAAACAGTCCCTGCCTAGTTATCACAGGAGGGTAAATAATGATTATAATCAAGTACTCCGCAGAGGAATAACGTCAGTGAGGAGTGTTGAAACTATTATTTATAAATGAAAGTCTCCCTATTCAACATAATTAGAGTGTCTGGTAGAAGGATGCTAATTAAAAAGACATTATTACAGTCTTTCTCTGAAGACCTCAAAACATTTATAAATATTTTCACAAATTGTGCCTAAGAAATAAGAGAAAAAACCATGTAGTTCAATAATTTAGAAACAATAGAATTTAAGAGCTGAAAAGCATATCAAAATTCAACTAATCAAGTCTTCCAGTTTCATCTCATAAGTGTAGAAAACTGGAAAAGACATTACTCCAGCCCTTAAAATAAGAAAAAAGCCAGACAAGTGGCAAATGAACAACTTTTCTTGAACCTATCCAACAACTGAGGATTCAACAACTAGTCTGCAATCTGCAGACAGAAAGGAGCCTGTGGGTAAAAAAACAGAACCTGAACACATGCTTACCTGTAGCAGATGCCACCAGATTACATATAAGGCAGAAAGGTGGCTTGGTGAAAAACTATTGACAAATTGCCAGCAGTCAAATGTGGGCTGATATGAAAGTATGAAATCTCAGAGATGCAGATGTAGGGGCTTTTTATTTTTTCACAGTCTTCTCCTCCAAAAATTCCTTAAAATGCTCACAGGGAAGAACAGGGAGACTCCTAAGAAAGTTTCCTTCATGGTGCCCTTGTTAAAACTTTCCCCAGATCTGTCTCCCTTCTCTCCCTGGTTTAAAAAAAAAAAAAAGTCTTAACCTGCAGAGGAAAGAGCAACACAACTGTCACCTTAATACCCTGGTTGAAACTCACTGCATCTGTAGTCGGGGAACAGGAAAATAAAAATGTTCTGCCTCTTTGGAAAAAAGGAGTACACGCTAAGACCAGCACTAGAGCTAGAGGAGAAACTGGAGCACTTGGGAAGACTCCAGGTTTTGAATATCTGCCTCGAACTCAAGTTTAATCATGATGTCAGAGAACAAACACTCCCTGCCCCATATTTCTGAACATGACGCTGACAAGTGCTGAGCAAAATAGCAGTGAAATGCTTCTGAAACAGCAAGAGACAGGTTCTCCGTCCTGCACTCTAAACACAAGACATCACCAGAAGAATCTGAGACCTTGGATAGAATCTGAAGCAACAACAAACTTCAAATGCAGCTGAACTTCTGACCATATTTACACAAACCACCACATTAAAGGAAGGAAAGTTGTGCTCATCTCCAAGCACAAATATATTTGTCTCAATGTATGCAGTCATACAAAACATTATTAATAATCATTAATAAATTAAGAGGAATAGAAAAAAGCAAGGAAAAAAGCACAGTTGAAGAGAAAAAACAATCATCAGAATCAGACTTACACTAAGCTTCTGTCTTACAAACTTAGACACAGAACAAATTTAAACCCAAAGGAAGGAAACAAATCAAATAACCGATGATGATGTTAAAGGCGCTAATGGAAAAGGTAGACAACAGGCACTAACAGATAGGTCATTTCATTTCTATAAGTAAGAATTAAATGGTAATACTAGAAATCAAAGGCACAGTAACAGAAGTGAAGAGTGCCTTCAACAGGCTTGTCAGGAGACTCAACATGGCTGAGCAAATAATCTGTAAACTAGAAGACAGGTCAGTCAGAATTATCCAAACTTCAGTGTAAATTGAAAAGTCAGAACAGAACCTTCCAGAATGTGGGAAAATATCAAGCAATGTAACATACACATCATTGGTATTCCAGAAAGAGAAGAGAAATCGAGAATTAGGTGGAGGTAATATCCAAAAAATGAAGTATGAGAATTTCCCAAAATTGATGACAGACATGTACAAAACAGATCCAAGTAGCTCAGAGAACAAGCTAGATAAATTCCCAGAGTAAACACACTAAGACATATACTCAACCAATAAAATGATGCAAAAATATTTTCATTTACAGGTAAAGAAAAATCCAAACTAATATTCCTCATGAATATAAACATAGAAATCCTCAACAAAATGTTGGAAAGGATAAATAAATAAAAGGATATATTAAAAAGATAACACATCACAACTAAGCAGGGTTAAGCTCAAGAATGCAAGGCTGGTACTATATTTAAAAATCAATCAATGCAATCCACTATACTAGCAGACTAAATAGGAAGAGCCATATGGTCATGATAATATATGCATAAGAAACATTGAAAAAATTTATTCTTGATCAAAGAAAAGCTATAACTCTTAGTAAAGTAGGAAAAGAAAGGAAATTCCTTACTTAATAAACCAACCGGGAAGCCCAACCTAATAAGTTCAGTTCAGTTCAGTCGCTCAGCCATGTCCACCTCTTTGCAACCACATGGTCTGTAGCACTCGACTTCCCTGTCTATCCCAAACTCCTGGAGCTTGCTCAAACTCATGTCCATCGAGTTGGTGAAGCCATCCAACCATCTCATCCTCTTTTGTCCCCTTTTCCTCCTACCTTCAACTTTTCCCAGCATCAGGGTCTTTTCCAATGAGTCAGTTCTTTGCATCAGGTGGCTGAAGTATTGGAGTTTCCGCTTCAACATCAGTCCCTGCAATGAACACCCAGGACTGATCTCCTTTAGGATGGACTGGTTGGATCTCCTTGCAGTCCAAGGGACTCGCAGGAGTCTTCTCCAACACCACAGTTCAAAAGCATCAATTCTTTGGTGCTCAGCTTTCTTCACAGTCCGACACTCACATCCATACGTGACCACTGGAAAAACCATAGCCTTGACTAGACGGACCTTTGTTGACAAAGTAATATCTCTGCTTTTTAATATGCTATCTAGGTTGGTCATAACTTTCCTTCCAAGGAGTAAGCATCTTTAAATTTCATGGTCATCATAAAAAAGTAATTATATTTCTGTGTACTAGCAATGAAAATTTGAAATTTAAAATTTAAAAAGCAATACTATTTACAATAGGATCAAAACAATAAAGTACCTAGGTATAAATTAAAGGTGTGCAGTTTGTAGTTTTCATATGTTGAAAAGTACAAAACATAATGAAAAAAATCAAAGAAGAACTAAATGACTAGAGAAATAAAATGTGTCCATAGATTTTAAGACTCAGTATTGTTTAGTCTGTACATCTATATATTCAATGCTTTTCTAATCAAAATCTCAGTAAGTTCATTTGTAGATATTGATAAGATAATTCCAAAATCTACTTGGAAAGGCAAAGGTACTGAAAGAGGCGAAACAATTCTAGAAAACAAGAGAAAATTTTTAAATTGATAATATTATGCTGAGCTTCCCAGTCTAAGATGGTGCAGTGGTAAAGAATCCGCCTGACAATGCAGGAGACGCAAGAGATGCAGTTCAATCCCTGCATGGGGACCATCCACTGGAATAGGAAATGGCAACCCACTCCAGTATTCTTGCCTGGAAAATTCCAAGGACAGCAGAGCCTTACAGGCTATAGTCCATGGGGTCAAAAGAGTTTCAGACATGACTGAGCACACACAGGCACACTTATGTTACTTTCTTTGTTTTGATAAGTGCACCATGGCTATGTAAAATGTAAATATTATAATAAACTGTGTGAGAAGGATATAGAAACTCATATCTTTGCATATCTTTCTTCTATAAAGCTAAAATTATTTCAAAATTAATGTTTTAAAAATTCAATTCCATTCCCACTCACCAAATTGGTGCTCTTGGAAATGCAAGTTGGTGATCCTAAGGCTGATCTTCTGGTTAAGCCACAGAACTGCATTTTGCAGATGGACTAACGCAATATCCTGTGTCCCGTTGACTGGTTTTCTCCACTCTGCACCTCCACGTCAGCCCTGCGATGGCTGTGCTGAGGACACTGGCAGTCAAAAGAAGACAGGACTTGTGCCATTGCTCATGCTTTCCATGTAAACAATTTCCCCCTCATCCTGTTTTCCTTAAAACTTTGACCTAATTTCTTTCACATGCTGAGCTAATGCTCATGACTGTTTAAAGGCAGCTAAAAATATCAGGAAGGTCTGCTGAAGTTCAGAAATGAGGACCACATTCATTCCAGCACTGCACTCTTGAGTCATTATTTCTTTAAATGCAAGACACAAATACGTTCTTTTCTCTCTTCTATTGGTAATTTTACATTAAGACATCATTAGAAAGCAGCTTCCGGGCTATTTTTCAAACTACACTAGCTGAACTCATTTTTTCCCCTTCACTAAATGGATTTTTGATTAGCAATAATAATAAAGACCAACGTGTGGTGTTCCGAAGACTTAACTGGCTCTCTTTCAAAGTAAATCTTTAAGTCCAATGATCAAGTTGTTTCTGATACTTAACAAAGGCACACATTTCTTCCTCCGGAAAGTTAGTGAGTTTTCAGGTCCATTTTTTGATAATCTTGACTCTTGGGCATTTCATCCTACGTGGGAGTGTTTGTTCCTGGAGAGGCTCCTCCCGGGCAAGTCCAGGAAAACAGAAGTTTAAGAAGACAACATAGGTTTACTAAATTGGAGATGTGCCCTTACTATCTTTCTTTGTGTTTTCTATTAGCAGTCACTTTACCTATTCTACTTCTACCAACAGAAAAGGCATAGGGCCAATGCCTTGGACAGAAGGATTAAACAAGTGTGCGAAGATCTAGAAATCTTTATTCACTGACAGTAACTGTCAAAGCAAATATGACTTCTGACTAATCTAAAGATCAAATACATTAGCTTTTGCAAAATGCAAAGCAGGCAAATTCCTTGTTCAAAACCTTCAGCACTCCCTCTTTAAAGATCTTTTCTTTTCTCCCTGTAGCATCCTTCTTGATTTTAGACACAGCACTTTCCAGTTCTGTGCTACCCATCAAAATTTATTTGGGGACAAAATATACTTTCATTCATGCACACTGTAATATAAATTTAAGTCATTATGTCATCACCTCCAGGAATGCGTATATCAAAACCTTGAGTCCTAATTGAGCAATATGGTTTCCCTGGTGACTCAGGGCTAAAGAGTCTGGAATTCAATGCTGGAGACATGGGTTCTGTCTCTGGGTTGGGAACATCCCCCAGCAACCCACTCCAGTATTCTTGCCTGGGAAGTTTCATGGATAGAGCAGCGCACTGGGCTACAGACCATGGGGTCACAAAAGAGGGTTGCACGACTTAGTGACTAAACAACAACTGAGAAATAAGTGATATGTTTCCAGGAATTTTAGATGCTGATGATCCTAAGAGATAAGTGGACAGAAGCTAGACAGGAATCTTACCATAGTCTCAGAAATTGGTCTGCCCCGAGGTTGGCACAAATGAAAAAACTCAAAGGTGTTTTTTACTACTTACTGTAGTTTCAGGCTAAATCATCAGGGCAAGTATTATTTTTCCTTCTCTCATTACTCACCTTGTTGTTACTTTAATCTTGGTTCAGTTTGACAAATGGCGATTTTGCCAGGGGGCTAAAGAAGAAATGAGCTGAATTCCACCCATATTCAAGGCCCGTGCTGATGTCCTCCCCAGTTTAATGTGCCATATGGCTTGGCGCAGTGGCACTTTCCGCCCTTCTAAAACACCCCTTCGCTTGTGTGGCATCCATCATTTTGCTTGTTGACTTAGTTTCATTTTCTGTTTTTCTGGCCTGCTCAACTGCCTGTGACAGCATTAAATTATTCTTCTGATCTTTCTTTTTCCCTGAGTTTGCAAACTGGAATTTATGGATGTCTTTAAACCTAAAGGGTTTTCTGATAAAGGTAGACGCCAATAAAACAATATTCAAAGGAAAATCGTACATTTTAAGAAGGCAACGCCCTCCATCGAAATGCTGTGTTTTCATTTTTATGTGAGAAGGAAACATTACAACCTGTAGAGAAGTCAGTATAGAAATTTAGAAATGAAATGGGGACCTTGGAGATTTTCCAGCTCAACTTCATTTTACAGCTGTGGACACTGAAGTTTTGAAGGGTAAGTTGCAGAGTATCCAGGGCACAGAATTGGAAGTTGAACTTGGCACTCCCAACACAATTCATGGTGTGTTCACTACATTGTGCTGACTCTTTTAATGACATATTCTTTTTTAAAAAATTAATAAATCTATTTTTTTAATTGGAGTATAATTGCTTTACAATGTTGTGTCCGTTTCTGTTGTACACAGCATGGATCAGCTCTGTGTATACATATATCCCCTCCCTCGTGAGCCTCCCTCCCACTGCCCCCATCCCACCCCTCCAGGTCATCACAGAATGAGCTGAGCTCCCTGTGCTACACAGCAGCTTCCTACTAGTTATCTGTTTTACACATGGTAGTGTTTACATGTCAATGCTACTTTCTCAATTCATCCCTCTCTCTCCTTCCCCCGCTGTGTTCACAAGTCCATTCTCTACATCTGCGTCTCTTCTCCTGCTCTGCAAATAGTAACAACATATTCTTAATGACAAAAGAATGTGAAGAGAGATTAGCTACCAAGTGAGAAAAAAAAAAAATACACAGAATGCAGTAAGTTCCCTACATATGAACCTTCAAGTTGCAAGCATTCAAAGATACAAAAGTGGGTTCCATCATTGTCAGTCATGAGTGAAACTGCAGCTTGCCCTGCATCTCCTATTGCCAACAATCTTTCAGCTCTACCATCTCCCATGTCCTCTCCCTTCTCCAGTCAATAACTCTTCTTGCTTTTTATGCCAGCCCCTATATGCCAGCTATTGTACTGTACTACTGTACTTTTCAAGGTACTGTAAGATTAAAATTTTTCTTTATTTTTTGTGTCACTTTTTATACATTATTTGTGTGAAAAGTATTATAAACCTATTATGAAAGTGGAAGTTGCTCAGTCGTGTCTGACTCTTTGAGACCCCATGGACTATACAGTCCATGGAATTCTCCAGGCCAGAATACTGGAGTGTGTAGCTGTTTCCTTCTCCAGGGGATCTTCCCAAACCAGGGATTGAACCCAGGTCTTAAACATTGCAGGCAGATTCTTTACCATCTGAGCCACCAGGAAAGCCCAAACCTATTATAGTATGGTACTAAGCAACAGTTAGAACTGGACAGGGAACAACGGACTGGTTCCAAATAGGAAAAGGAGTTCGTCAAGGCTGTATATTGTCACCCTGTTTGTTTAACTTCTATGCAGAGTACATCATGAGAAATGCTGGACTGGATGAAGCACAAGCTGGAATTAAGATTGCTGGGAGAAATATCAATAACCTCAGATATGCAGATGACACCACCCTTATGGCAGAAAGTGAAGAGGAACTAAAAAGCCTCTTGATGAAAGTGAAAGAGGAGAGTGAAAAAGTTGGCTTAAAACTCAACATTCAGAAAACGAAGATCATGGCATCCGGTCCCATCACTTCATGGGAAATAGATGGGGAAACAGTGGAAACAGTGTCAAACTTTATTTTTCGGGGCTCCAAAATCACTGCAGATGGTGACTGCAGCCATGAAATTAAAAGACGCTTACTCCTTGGAAGGAAAGTTATGACCAACCTAGATAGCATATTCAAAAGCAGAGACATTACTTTGCCAACAAAGGTCTGTCTAGTCAAGATTATGGTTTTTCCTGTGGTCATGTATGGATGTGAGAGTTAGACTGTGAAGAAAGCTGAACACCGAAGAATTGATGCTTTTGAAGTGTGGTGTTGGAGAAGACTCTTGAGAGTCCCTTGGACTGCAAGGAGGTCCAACCAGTCCATTCTGAAGGAGATCAGCCCTGGGATTTCTTTGGAGGGAATGATGCTAAAGCTGAAACTCCAGTACTTTGGCCACCTCATGCGAAGAGTTGACTCATTGGAAAAGACTCTGATGCTGGGAGGGATTGGGGGCAGGAGGAGAAGGGGACGACAGAGGATGAGATGGCTGGATGGCATCACTGACTCGATGGATGTGAGTTTGAGTGAACTCCAGGATTTGGTGATGGACAGGGAGGGCTGGCGTGCTGGGATTCATGGGGTCGCAAAGAGTTGGACACGACTGAGTGACTGAACTGAACTGATACTGATACAGCCGACTGTGTTAGTTGGGTACCTAGGGCAACTTTGTTGGGCTTTGAACAGATTGGATTTAGGAATGTGCTCTCAGAGTGGAACCCATTTGTATGTAGGGGGCTTACTGTATTTCCTCATTTCCTTTTTAAAACCAAAGTCTTACTTTAGGGAATTTGTCTAACACTAAAAGACCATGAAAAATCATGGTGTGATGTGAGGGGGCACATTATTATATATGTTATTATAATATCATTATCTTCATTGTAACGTTATCGTCAATGGAATCTCTGACTTCTACTTCTTCTGACTTGTTAGCAATAACGAAGCTATGATTTTTTGCTGTTTTCATGTTTGAGGACTGTTTATTTGTTCTGTCCTATGTTTACCTGTCCCAAACAACCTTGCTATAAGAGGGTAACTGCAGGATTTGCATGGTGTAGAGGAATGACTAGAGACTTCAGGGATTGTCACAAACGAAAGGCATCCTCTTTTTACTTCTGTTTAAATTATTTTCTCTTCTAGTTACATTTCCCCAGTGAAAAAGTCACACAGCGCCACATCACTCACCACTGTTTTCGTTTCAGCCCTTCCATCTTGACTTTGTCCTAAGAATGAATTACCTGCACTCGCTGTGTACGTAGTCACATGGCCTTGTGTTGCTGCACACCAGCATTGTTCCTGGGTGTTTCTATGCTTTGGCCTGGGTTATGACTGAGTCCTTTCAGAAAAAACTGAAATAAAATCCTTATATCTGCATAGGGAGACCTCATAGAGGATTTGTCTTTCAACTTACTGAGCATCATTAATACCTTTGCCAATACTATGTTAAAGTCTTTCCACATTGACTCACATCAGAGAAAATGAAGCCAGGAAGCTCAACATATTCTAAAGACACTTTTTGCCACTCACACTGTGAGTTATTCCTCCATATTTAACCAGTATGTTTTATCCTTTCTTCATAAATCATGTTTACTGAGAAAAACAAACAACCCGTAATCATTACCACAAAAAGATCCTACCCTTCTTTAATCTTAAACTGAAAATTATCTTCAAAGATCAATCACTTAGCTATTTTGATGAAGTTTCTTTTTCCTTCTGAAATTAGTAGAATGTATAAGCAAATGAAAAACTGTGTATAAAAATAGTTATCAAATGTGTAAATTGTTAAGTAACTATATAAAATGTTTTCACATGTATTAGCAGCATTATTCACTTCAGCACGTTTGAATGAGTTTGATGTACCATAGGGCCCTAGGTAGGAAACCACAATACAAAGACGACGCCAGTTTCCACCATCCAAGGTCTCTTCATCCAGCAGAAGAGACTCTTGGGTAAAGAATCCACTATAATTAGATGCGACAAGGGCTTATATGAGTATCTAAATAAATTGTCATGTAAATTTTCTCACAATAACTATAGGCTCCCAACTTACCTATTTTTTAAACTTTTTTTTAATTAAAAAATGTTTCAAACTTTACATGAATCTGCCCCCTTATGGAATTGAAAGCATATGGAAAATAAGCACTTTGTCAACTTGATCTGTTGATAGTGGCCCTCAAAGAGCTAGGTTGGGAAGGATTAGAAACTATTTTCAAGCTCAGCAGAAAAGAAATTTTTTGTTTAATTACTGATGGCAGCCATCAACCTAGGAGTAGGAAGAGGATGCCTGCATGTCGTATATTTGCCACCTCTAGTCTATAACTTGCAACTACCATGCCAGTTTCTCTACCTTATCATAGATTCTAAGACATCATGATCACTTTTGCCAAAATTCTCACTATTTACATTTCGCCGAGCAATTCTTTACTAGGAATAATTAAGTTGAGAATAGTAGTCTCTTCATCATGTCCTCTGCTATCTGAGAGATGAGATTTTTAGCAAGCCAGGTCAAGAATTGACTTGATTCTTTCGTTTAAGAACATGAGGCTTTCAGCTGATAGTTGATCCTGACACTACTGTGCTTGTCTCTCTGCCAGTGCTGTGACCTGCATCACAATGTCTTGACTGGTAAACAAGGGAATAGGTTTCTCTACTCTTAAAATAGTTAGAAATGCCAAAGCCAACAGTAATCAAAGAAATCACAAAAGAAAAATTCAAAGAACTTAAATTCATAAAAATTTAAAGTGCTTTTAAATACATCACAGTCACAAAACAAAAGGCAAATAATTTGATGGACAAGGAAGAACATTTGCTAAAAATATGGCAAAGAATTGATATATTTAACTGGTATGAAGTAATCAACTAGGTTGGACTGCATATTAGACGTGGCTGAAACCTACAGAGAGAACTAAGCTGCCACGTGTAGTCATATCATTGGTAGTCATGCCCTCTCCCCCAAATTATCCATGAATGCAAGAGGTGTATTTAGTTCAAAGAACAGAACCTGTGTGCAGATGACTTGCAGGGAGAAATAATGGATAATCTCTTCAATGTGACAGCACTATGGATAACAGGTCCTATGCATTCTGGTGTATTCACTGCTATGATTCCAGCACCACAGAGTGATTTATTGTTTACAAACATTGCTAAAGCATCTAGTATGTGCCAGGCAATCTCCTAAGCACCTTGTGTGTGTGTGTGTGCTAAGTCGCTCAGTCGTGTTTGACACTGAGACCCCATGGACTGCAGCCCATCAGGCTCCTCTGTCCATGGGATTCTCCAGGCAAGAATACTGGAGTGGGTTACCACTGTAGCTAAAGAGCAGCTTCCCACTGCAAACCAGCTATGCACACTCAAATTTTCCATGAAGAACAGGTGGTGTTGACTGTTTCATGACACTTGTGTTGTTGTCTTCTTACTTTGTTTGATACCACTTGCTTCCTGCCAGATTTTTGTAGGCATTTGAGTTCACATCACTTCTTTAAAGGCATTCCCATCAAAGTCAGGAATTAGAACATCTATGATCACCATTATTCAACATCATTCTAAAAGTTTTAACCAAGTCATGAAAATAAAATCAAAGGCATAAATATTTGAAAGAAGAAGACACATTTGTAGCACTTGGAAATTATATTAGTAATTATTTATATGCTTATATTGTTCAACAAACTGGTATGTTGCAATATATATATAGCAATAGCTTTCCTTGTTAATATTAACATTAAGTTAGAGAATACCATGAATTTATAAAACTGCTCACAGTAATAAAACACTTGCTACATAAGAATTAATCCAGTGGGAAATATGTGTACTTGTATGAATAAAACTACAAAACTTGAAGTCCAAGCATATGTAAGAATTGAGTACATAACAAAAATGACATTTTGAATGAAGGGAAAAAAGTTTGTATTATCCCGTAAATCGTGATAGGCTAATGAGCTTAAAATTGTAGGGAAAAAAGTTCTATCTACTATTTGCTGCTGCTGCTGCTAAGTCGCTTCAGTCGTGTCTGACTCTGTACCACCCCATAGACGGCAGCCCACCAGGCTCCGCCGTCCCTGGGATTCTCCAGGCAAGAACACTGGAGTGGGTTGCCATTTCCTTCTCCAATGCATGAAAGTGAAAAGTGAAAGTGAAGTCGATCAGTCATGTTCGACTCTTAGCGACCCCATGGACTGCAGCCCACCAAGCTCCTCCACCCATGGGATTTTCCAGGCAAGAGTACTGGAGTGGGGTGCCATTGCCTTCTCCGACCTACTATTTAGGCACATGAAAATCAAAAACCATAACAATCAAAAAAGAAAATAAAATTTAACATCATATTTATTTTTAGAAAAGAACCTTCTGAGAAATATGCAAATAAGGAAGTAAACAAAATATGTTGATACAGTAGATATGTAAATAAAATTTAAATCATATATATTAAAAAGATAACATAAGTAAAATAATAATGTGAAAGACAAACTTTACAACAAAATCTACATCATATTAGCAAAATAATACACAGCCAATAAATGAAAAACACACAAATAAATAAATAAATAAACACACCAGTAAGTGATAATACACAGTGTGTGTGTGTGTGTGTGCACGCATGTGCACTTGGGCTCAGTCATGTCTGATTCTCTTCAACCCCATGGACTGTAGCCTGCCAGGCTCCTCTGTCCCCGGAACTTTCCAGGCAGGAATACTGCTATTTCCTTGTTGAGGAGATCTTCCCAACCCAGGGATAGAACCCGGCTCTCCTGCATTGGCAGGCAGGTTCCTCACCAGCTAAGCCACCAGGGAAGCCCCAATAAACAATAAACACACCAATAAAAATGAGCAGAAGCATGAATAATAATTTGTAATAAAAGGAAAAAATGTTAAACAATACATTTTTATATACCCACTAAAATACAACAAAAATCAGTCACAATTTTCTTTTTAAATCAATATTTATATAATGTCAATATTATTATGGCTATATAAGTATCATTCACTTCAGAACCATATAGTGTTTCTAGTTTATTTACTTTCTTACATATCTTCCTTTTTTCCTGGAGTTAATAATTGCTTACTAATTGGATGGTTGATCTCCTGGATGGTTCCTATCTTCTTGTCTATTCTCTTCTACTTGACATCTGTGTTTTCTTCCTCATTTTTTTGAGTCTTAATTTTAATTTTCAATCCTTCCCCAAATGTGTTGTTTGGGCCATTTTTGGTTGTTTAGTCACTAAGTTGTGTGCAGCTCTTTGCGACCCCATGGACTGTAGCCCACCAGGCTCCTCTGACCACGGAATTTCCCAGACTAGAATACTGGAGTGGGTTGCCATTTCCCTCTCCAGGGAATCTTCCTGACCCAGGGATTGAACCCACATCTCTTGCATTGGCAGGAAAATTCTTCACCACTGAACAACTTGGGAAGCCCTGTTTTGGCCATACGTGGTATTATTTCCTGGAGCTATTCTCATTCTATGAATGCTTACTTTTATCTCTTTTATTGTTCCATCATGTAATATATTCTCTCATATCTTGAAAAATAACATTGAAATTTTTCTTTCCTGCTTTCTTCTACATTCTATATCATTTTCAAATCCTCTGACTTCCTTTCCTCTTTGCTGGTTTGGTTCTCTGGCTTTCATGATAAAACCTTTTCTCACATGACCCAAGATTCTTGTCTATTTGCTTATATTATCTAAAGAAGAACTAAAAAGCTGATTGGACACTCTGGGCATGCTGAAGTGACTTAGAAACCTGCAATGGTCAGTGTGGGTCCTTTTTTTTTTTTTTTTTGTAAATATAGTTGATTTACAATGTTTTGGGTGTACTGTACAGTGATATATGGTGCTTAATTGCTAAGTTGTCTCTGAGGCTTTCAACCCCATGGACTGTACCCACCAGGCTCCTCTGTCCATGAGATTTTCCAGGCAAGAATGTTGCAGTGGGTTGCTATTTCCTACTCTATGGGATCTTCCCAGCCCAAGGATTGAACTCATATCTCCTGCATCTCCTGCATTGGCAGGCAGATTCTTTACCACTGAACCACCTGGAAAGCCCATATATCTTCCCTGGTGTCTCAGAGGGTAATGTGGGAGACCCAGGTTCGATCCTTGGGTCAGGAAGATCCCCTGGAGAAGGAAATGGCAACCCACTCCAGTATTCTTGCCTGGAGAATCCCATGGATGGAGGAGGCTGGTATGCTATAGTACATGGGGTTGCAGAGTCAGACATAACTGAGCGACTTCATTACTACTAATATACATATGTGTGTGTGTATTCTCTTCAGATTCTTTTACATTATAAGTTATTAAAGATATTGAATATAGTTCCCTGTGCTAAACAATAGGTTCTTGTGTATTTTATATATGGTGGTGCTGCCATCAGTTAATCCAAAATTCTTAATTTATCACTGTAGGTCTTTTTTGAGTCATTAGATTTCTTCAGTTACTAACCCTTCAATCGCCTTCGTGGTTGCCAGTGTTCTGGGAGTTAAGGGAAAAGCGTTTGAGTCAGAAGGATTTTCCCGGTAGATTTTGGTTCCAGGACAGTGCCTCACCTTTGGCTGCTAGGGGTCTCTTGAGTTCAGTCCAGGGCCTCTTGAGTTCAATATTCCAGAGTATAAACCTTTGGTAATCTGGCCCCCTGGTGATGGGACTTGAATGTTTACGATAGGTATGATGAAGTCTGAACTTCTCACAGCTCTTAACAAAAACTTTCAACCAACTATCATGGTTTCAACCTTATCATGTACCTTCTTCAGAAATAATTGTTGTTCAGTCACTGTCATGTCCAATTCTTTGCAACAGTGTGGACTGTGGCATGGCAGGCTCCCCTGTCCTCCACTATCTCCTGGAGTTTGCTCAAATCTATGTCCATTTTCCTCCAAGGAGCAAGCATCTTTTAATTTCATGGCCTCAGAACCATCGACAGTGATTTTGGAGCCCCAAATGACTAGTGTCTCCAAATGCCGAGACTTTCAAGGCCTCTGTAGATAGATGGGGGACCCTCTTGTTGGCATGTCTGGGCTGACATTTTGCCTTCCCCTGCTCTGCCAGGCCTATTGTCATTTGTCTATCAGCTCTCCTGCGTCAGCAGTTTTGCTGGCATCTCTCACTGGTTGGCCTTTCCAATTCTGTTGTTTTATTTCAGTTCTTGGAAGTTTGTTTCTCTTTTGTTCTTCATTATAATTTTAGTAGGAGTTCAGAAGAAACTGAGGTAAACTTAATTCAATTTGATGTGTTTAACCAGAAGTTATAGTTACAACCGAAAAAAGAACGGTTAAATCACAGGATGTGTTCATAGCATTTTATAGCTGAAAGAGAGCTTAAGTAGCATCTATTTCAAATTATTGCTTTAAATGTGGGGGGAAAAGGTACAGAGAATGTGAATGAATTACCAGGGATATTTATGTTATTAGAAGCAAAGTCAGGATTCTCTTAATAGACATCTGTGGCAAATGCCTTTTGGTTATGTCTCAAAGAACCACCAAGGAACTGCTACCCACTGTGAACTGCCTTCATCCACAATATTTATGACTTGGCTTTTAAAAGCTCTGTTTCCTCCCCATGGGACCAAACCCTCGATCATAACTATTGGGAATGAAGAAGATTATCAGATTCAGTCTGCACCCAAAATTCTCTCCCATAGGAATCTGGACTCAAAACTCAGAGACATTCCCTACCCACTACTCTGAGATGATCTTTTTCATGAGGAGCAGTAAGTTCAGATGTAGGTGGTTAGCCACTTTGGACACCATGTCTATAAAGGGCATTATTGTATCAACCCTGCATATATTATACAGGAAAGGCAATAAAGGTGTGTGTGTGTATATGTGTGTGTGTGTGTGTGTGTATCATCTTCTACCATCACCCTTTAGACTGGGTTGTCACTGTTACTTCTGTTTCCTGGGAGAAAGTCTTATGGAAAACTGCTGAAACATTTGTAGATGTTAGGTGAGATCTCTGTTTCTCAGAGTGGACTCAGCCTCGAGTTGTATCCTAAGATCCCCCAACACCTGAAGACAACAACTCTTCCACTTCTGTGCTGCTGTGGTTTTGAGTAATTGTTGAAGGACAAGCAGTGTTACAAGGAAAGTTGACAGAACTGAGTACAGCAATAGAGAGAGAGAAAGGAGAGGGAGAGGAAGGGGTGTGTGTCTGTGTGTCTGTGTGTGTGTGTGTGACAGAGAGAGAGAGAGAAAGATAGCATACAGGAATGTATGTGAAAATAAGGAAATAAGCTACCAACACGTCTGTGTAATTGTGTTTGGAGGATGATTGATGAAGACATATCTATGACACGTACTTTTTTAAGGGAAGAAACAACAAAAACAAAAAATACCCAGTGCTGCTGACCCCCTACTGCTGTCCTTTCCCCAACTCTTTCTGGGGTGGATATATGGCTTCAGTTCCTTTAAAGTGTCAGCTGGTGACGGCTGGGGCTCTCTGTAACTCTCCAGGACTCTTTGGCTTCTATGAGCGTTAAAAACTTTCCCAGTGACTTAAAGAAACCACACACATACACACACGTGAAGACCATCATGAAAGTCGTTGCACTGTGTTGGTTTTTTTCTCCTGTTTTTGGAAGCTGGTAGTCCTTCTCCCAAGCCTTTCATCCTCCCACTTTGCGCATCTGGTGGAAAAAAAGGTTATATCAGAGGTGGAGAAGGTTGCTGATGAGCGACACGAAAGAAGAGGAAAGGAGAGCTTTCCAATCCTGATGTTAATGATTGACTTTGGAGAAGATGGTGCTCTCTGCGTCCTCTGTTTCTTTTTCCTGAGAAACTAGAAGCAGGTAAACTTGCCCTTTCAAAACATCTAGGTCACATTTCCATGACTTCAAGTAAAACCAAGGAAAGACTAAGAAAAATTAAAGGAGTAGGATTTATAAAAATGAAGCACAAAAAATAAACGTATATCCTCATTTTAGTTCTTACTGGTTCTCGAAACAGAAATCATGAATACATATGGCCATGTATGGGCTGGGCACTGGGAAAGTGAAAGTGAAGCTGCTCAGTCGTGTCTGACAGTTTGCAACCCCATGCCCATGGGATTCTCCAGGCAAGAATACTGGAGTGGGTTGCTGTTTCCTTCTCCAGAGGATCTTCCCAACACAGGGATTGAACCCTGGTCTCCCACACTGCAGGCAGACTCATTACTGTCTGAGCCAGGGCACTGGGAAGGTATTTTCAAATCCATGTAGTCATTTTCATGTACTTCTGTGAAAGCCATCTTTGCACCTGCCCCGAGTGCAGAGGTGACCACTCCCTCCCTTGTCCTCCCAAGGCGTCGTGCATGCTGAACTGTGGAGTCACAGAACACCACATTTATTTGTATACATTCCCATGTCACTTCCACTGCCCACAGATCATGAGCCTCTTTTTTTGAGGTATAATTGACATACAGTACAGTGTAAATTTGGACTTTTCTGGTGGCTCAGTGATAAAGAATCTACCTGCCAATGCAGGAGACACGGATTCAATTCCTGGGTTGGGAATATCCTCTGGAGAAGGAAATGGCAACCCAGTCCAGAAGTATTGCCTGGAGGATCCCATGGACAGAGGATCCTAGTGGGCTGTTGTCCATGGAGTTGCAAACAGTTGGACAGGACTTGGCCACTAAACAGCAGTGTAAGTTTAAGGTGTACAGCATAATGATTTGACTTACGTATATTATGTATGATCACCACAGTAAATTTAGTTAACATCCATCATCTCATATAGACACCAAACAAGAGGAAAAAATATTTTTTCCTTATGATAAGAATTTTTTTTAAGATTTACTCTCTTAACAACTTTGTCAGATATACCACGCAACAGTGTTATTGTAGTCATCATGCTGTATGCCACACTCCTGTTATTCATTTATCTTATAACCGGAAGTTTGCACCTTTTGACCTCTTTTCTCCAATGCCCCCTCCTCCCTATCTCTGTTAACTGTATATCTGATCTTTATGAGTTTGCCTTTTTGTTCGCTTATTGTAAATTCCATGTATAAGTGAAATGATACAGGATATGTCTTTGTCTGGCTTCCTGCTCTCAAGGCCCATCCATGTATCTCAGATGGCAGGAGTTCATCATTTTTTATGACTGAATACTATTCCAGTGTGTGTGTGTGTGTGTGTGTGTGTGTGTGTGTGTATATATATATATATCTCACAACTTATTTATCCATTCATTTGTTGATAAGCTCTTAGGTTGCTTCCATGTCTTGGTTATTATAGTCATGAGCCTCTTAAGAGAAAGAGAAATTTCTTATTTGTCCTTCAATGAACACATAGTATAAGACTGGTGGGGCTTCCCAAGTGGTGCTAGTGGTAAAGAACCCACCTGCCAATGCAGGAGACTTAAGAGACATGGTTCAATCCCTGGGTCTGGAAGATACCCTGGAGAAGGAAATGGCAACCCCCTCCAGTATTCTTGCCTGGAGAATGCCATGGATTCCAGAGGAGCCCAGTGGGGTCACAGAGTTGGACATGACTGAAGCCAACTAGCTTACACACACACAGGACTGGCACAATTAAAGCATTTAATAGTGAACAATTAATACCGAAGCATTTTCGATGCAGAGAAATTATTTAAGGCAAGTTTTTCCCCAATATCTACAAATTTTCCCACCCCAACCTCTAGAAGAGACATCATTGCCAACTCATGGAGCCATAGACCGCTAGTCAACCTTGGCTAGACTTGGTGCTGGATAGAGAAAATTCGAGCTCATGAGACCTGAAAGCTGACTCTCTCTCTTTAAATCACTGGCCGTGGAAAAGTTACTCAACTCTTTGAGCCTCTCTACGTTTCTCTGTAAAATTAGTGTATCTTGGAGCATGATAAGAGCAGTTATATAAAATAATAAAGTGCTTTACCTGTTCCCTAGCTTATAACAGGAGCTCGGCAAATATTACAACCTCTATAATAGGCAACTTTCTCTAACTAAGAAGTTCTGGGATGGGGTGGGAAGATTCCTAACTAATTCCCACCTTTAAAAAAAATAATATCATTTTGTGCTCTAGGCTATTTGAAATATAGAGTATATGCTGTATGCTAAACTACTTTATAATTGGCAGTGCCAGGGACTGACCTAGATTTCAGTTATTTGAGAATACATCTTATATTGAGATTATGACTTTCTTAAAGAAAGAACTTCCATAATTCAGGAACTTGAACAAAACAAGGACTCCATAAATATGTAATAAATGACTGAATAAATAAAGAAATCAATTAATTGCTAAATCAAAGTGGCTAATAATGTTTTCAGAAGAGCAGAGAAGGATTTTTTTTTTCACCAGAAAATATAAAAGCTCCCCTTCCAATGTCCCAGCTAAAGATGATGTTGGAAAGTATAGAAAGTTGAGGAAGACACTAAAAACAGTTCTTTTCAGTTTATAATTCTAACATTATGATCCTGGTCTAGATCCTAGCTAAGGAACTTAGATAGAATTTGGAATTTTTACTTCATGAGCTATTTGGCTCATTTGGGATTACCATCTCACAAAAACTTGAATCCGTGACTCTAACAGCTAAATTACCCTGGCTTGAGAGTCAAGAGACCAGGCTTTGCCACTAGTCAGCTTGGCAAAATTGTGCATTTTATGAACATATTAGATTCTTTGTCCTCTTACCTTTAAAAAGAGATCGTTAACAACGGATATCCCATCATGCCTGTTAGAATGCCCATCTTCAAAAAGACAAGAGATAACAAAAGCTGGAGAGGAGGAAAAGCTTTGACACCTTGTGCACTGTTGGTGGGAATGTAAGCTGGTGCGGACACTATGGGGAACAGTATGGAGAGTCCTCAGAAAATTAGACTCCCATATGGCCCAGCAATCCCACTCCAGGGAATATATCCAAAGGAAATGAAAACACTAACTCAAAAAGATATCTGCACCCCTACGTTGACAGTGGCATTAGTCACAAATAGCCAATACATGAAAACAACTTAACTGTTCATTGATGGAGGAATAAAGCTGTATATACATCTATAAATACACACACACATATATACACAATGCAATATTACCCAGCCATTAGAAGGAGGGAATCTTGCCTTTTGAGACAGCATGGATGAAACCTGAGGGCATTTTGCTAAGTGAAATAAGTCAGGCAGAGAAAGATGACTATCATATGATCTCCCTAGTATTGGTAATGTAAGAAAATCTAAAGTCTAAAAAAAGAAAACAAAGCTTTAAAAATACTCAAATTCGTAGAAAAGGAGATTAGATTTGTGGTTACTAGAGGTGGAAAGGTTTGGGGAGTAGTGGAGAGGGGAATTGGAAGAAGGTGGACAAAAAGTACAAACTTCCAGTTACGTGATAAATAAGTACTAAGGGTGTAACGCACGGCATGATGGTTATAGTTAGCACTGTTGTATAGTATATAGGAAACCTGTTACAATAAATCACATCATGAGGATTTCTTTTTCTTTTTTGCTTGTTCTTTTTATTGTATCTATAAGAGATGATGGATGCTAAGTAAAATTATTGCGGTAATCATTTCACAAAATGTACGTCAACCGTCATGCTGTACACCTTACCATGCCGCACTGTGCTATGTCAATTATATCTCAGTAAAACTAGGAAGAAGGAACTCCCTGGTGATCCAGTGGTTAGAATGTTGTCTTCCAATGCAGGGAGTGTGGGTTCGATCCCTGGTCCGGGAACTAAGATCCCATATGCCTTGTGGTCAAAAAAAGAACCCCCCAAAACATAAACAGAAGCAATATTGTAACAAATTCACTGAAGACTTTAAAAATCATCCACTTGGAAAAAAAATCTTTAAAAAAAAAAAGGAATGGTCAGAATTGACAATTACTAACATCCCTCTTGATTGTAAAACTGGAAGGTTATCCCACAATGATGTTTATCTTTGGAGAGGCTAAAATACTCAGAAACTGAGAAAAGCTGGGCAGAGCTCCCTGGCACTGCACCCCCAACTCCCCACCCCTCCATCGGGGAAGGCGGGGTCTGCCATCCACCATCCCTGGAGCCACCAGTCCACGGCGGCCCAGCCCTTCCGCGCCGGCTGTGGGTTCCCGTCTCCCGGCTGCTGCTTTGTGAACCCAGACGCTCTTTGGCTTGGTTTCCCACCCTTCTGTTCCTTCGCCTCTTCTCGTTTTTCTTTCCCCTATGCCAGTTTTTATTCACAGTTCTATGAATAAAGCTGCTCCACGGTTTCCTCTGCTCCTATGGGTTAGGCTCTCCAGCCTGAAGGTGAAATATAGGTCCCCTGGATCTGTCTTTCTTATCTGATAGAGGCAAAAATGGGCAAGAGCTGGAGCCATGGTTGGGTAATGAAGGTGGGATGAACAGCGACTAGCCCCGAATATAGAAGCATTCTAGAGTGTTCCTGGAGGCTGAATGCCATGAGGGGAGAGAGAGCTGTCTGTGTGGCAGAGACATATTCAGAAGGCTCAGCAGGGAGGCAGCCTGAAGCCCCAGTGCTGAAGGGGGTGGGGGACTGCCAATGATGAAAACAAATCTTCAAAACCTAGAGCAACGAGAAAAACTCCTTAGCTGCCCTGTGACGGGAAGCACAGATGTCTAAATATACAAACACCCTACTCTTAGAGGACAAATGCTAGTCAAAAGGCTCAATCCTTTTCTCAAAAACTAATCCACATTGCTAGGAATCTGTAGTGAGTCAGCTAAGGAGACAAGAATATTGTTAAGAGGTGAAAACATTTTTAAATCTTTCTCTGAGATCAGGTCAAGCAAACTCTTAGGAACATGCTTTGTAGAATTTCTCTATGTTTTAAAAAGTCTGTCTTCAATTCCTGTTCTTTTTATTTTATGTTATTCCTCGGAGGAGAGAATAACTTGGAAGGGAATCAGCCCCCACACGTCTGGCAGGTAGCAAGCGCTGCATAAATGCCCAGTGAATTAGGTGTTTGATGAAGTCAGGAGAGTTGACTTGTTTATTTTACCAGAAAATAAAGAGAAAAAAATCCAACAGAAAACTGTACTTTCTTTACATAGAAAACTTCTTTCAGGAAGCCCCAAATGGGAAGAAAAACCTGACAAGTCTGTAGGAAAAGTCCTCTGGCTAAAAAGGGACCTTTCCCTTAAGAAGAATGAGATAATAATTTGAGAAGCGGCTAAAGAAGGCTGAAGGGCAATTCCATTTCTCCTGGTCACCTGAGAGGCAGAGTTGTCTCTTGAAGGTGATGCCACAGCCACCACCACAGGGCTGGGCTGGTATGACAAGTACCAGGGACACTGCTTGTCACTTTCATTGATAATTATGAGACATATCATTTATTCCACCATAAATTCCACCCAGTGGCAACAAGTTTTCACCCACCTGGTGCTGTGAGGATGTCCAAGGCTCATTATTTCAGCTCTACCGGCTTCAGCCAATGTGTAAATATTGCAGCAAGCCTAGGAGCCAAAGAAGGGAATGACGATTACTCCATTAATACTAATGAGAGGAATGGAACTGGGAATGTGCTTAGCTATGTTGCCACCAAAACCGATGACTTAAAAAGGAGAAAATCCACAAGCTGACTGTTGATTTTTTTTAAAAAAAATGAGCAAGACATAAAATTCACATGAGGTAAGAATCAAAGACAGAAAGATTATGGCTCTAGGAAATCTGGGTGTGTATATGTGTATGTATGTGTGTGTTTTATGCTCAGTTCATTCAAAAGACTCTGCGTGGACACAAGCAGGCTACTACGTGCCAGTGAAAAGACTACTACAGCCCATCCACAATTTTTTGTTCATCCTCCTCATTGATAGCTTTTCTTGGCACATAAAATAGATGTGTATAAACCCACAGCAAAAATGGACTGTTATCAACATATCCCCTGACTTCTACCAAGCAGATGCAAAAAGATCCAGAAGCAGATCAGTGAGGGTGAGGTTAAGAAGAAAGGGAACACTGGAGAGAATAAGATGACAGCCGTGTGAATTTACAAAAGTCATTTTTCCCTTGCACCTCATTAAACGTTGTAACACCATCCTTATCAAACTCACCCCAAACTCAAACAAAAGCCATTTAATTTGGGAGTGGACATGGTGCTTATTTACTTTAAGGGGTCTGCCCCATATTCCATGGTTGCAATACTTCTTCACATCCCTCTTTTTGGAATGCTGGCACTTCAAAAGAAATAAAATTCCTTGCGATGGTAAGGGAGGTTTAGAAACAGGCTCTTTCCTAAATGCGTTGCTTTGTTTCATTTTCAAGTAAATATACACACACCCCCACCCCCGTCATGTTCTGCCTGTTTTAGGGAAGTTTTGCCAGCAGGATTTCATTTTTCTCTAAGAGGATTTCGGACTGTTTGAGCCTGGCACGAAGCTCTGCTGCTGGCATTGCAAGCCCATCAGTTTTGTCTGCAACCCCAAGCCGTATTCTTGAAACAGACGGCGCTTTAACCAAGGGAACCGGCAGCCGTGCTTCTCTCTGCTGACACAGGGGGGCAGTGCGGGAAAGCGTGGCTTCGCCCGCGGGAGGGAGCGAACGCGGCTGCCAGCTTGCCCTCCTTTTCCGTTGTTCAAGTCCTAAAGTCTCCTCAGTGGCTTAAGTTTTATGTGACTAGGAATCTTCAAAGAAAAAGATCAGGTTACCTGACCAATGAAACAAAAATTCTTTTTAATGACTATGCGTTCAGGGACAATGACACAATAAAAGCTTTAAAAAAGGACCAATGTTTCAAGCAGTTTTATAATCCATCAGTTCAGTTCAGTTCAGTTCAGTTGCTCAGTCGTGTCCGACCCTCTGCCACCCTATGGACTGCAGCTCTCCAGGCCTCCCTGTCCATCACCAACTCCCGGAGTTTACTCACTTATGTCCATTGAGTTGGTGATGCCATCCAACCATCTCATCCTTGTTGTGCCCTTCTCCTCCTGCCTTCAATCTTTCCCAGCATCAGGGTCTTTTCAAATGAGTCAGTTCTTTGATCAGGTGGTCAAAGTATTGGAGTTTCAACTTCAGTATCAGTTCTTCCAATGAATTTTAAGGACTGATTTCCTTTAGGATGGACTGGTTGGATCTCCTTGCTGTCCGAGGGACTCTCAAGAGTCTTCTCCAACATCATAATAGAGCCAATGTCTAATACGCATCAGTCACATACCTAGAGTTTCCTGGCATATCTGCCTTACAAAGAAGGTTTACAAAGCACCTTAAAATACATAATCTCACTGAATTCTTCCTCAAATCCTTGAAATTACAATCATCATGGTCTCATTTCTATTTCATGGGGGAAGGAAACTGAGGGTAGAGAGTTTAAGAAGGTCACAAGGTGACCAGTAAGCAGTAGGCTATTGAGCAGTAAATCAGGATTTCAACCTCTGTCATCTGACCTGGCAGGAGACACACAGAAATCAGTGATCTCCCAGGCTGCTTCTCATAAAACCCTTGAAGGAGGGGAAACTAGCAGGTATTCTCTTGTTTTTGTCCAGTGTAGGAAATAGAACTGTGAAGAAGGCTGAGCACCAAAGAATCGATGCTTTTGAACTGTGGTGTTGGAGAAGACTCTTGAGAGTCCCTTGGACTGCAAGGAGATCCAACCAGTCCATCTTAAGGGAGATCAACCCTGGATACTCATTGGAAGGACTGATGCTGAAGCTCCAATCTTTGGGCACCTGATGCCAGCAGCCGAGTCACTGGAAAAGACCCTGATGCTGGGAAAGATTGAAGGCAAAAGGAGAAGAGAGCAGCAGAGGATGAGATGGTTGAATAGCATCAGCGACTCTATGGATATGAATTTGGGCAAACTCCAGGAGATGGTGAGGGACGGGGGAGGCCTGGCATGCTGAGGTCCATAGGGTCACAAACAGCTGGACACAACTGAGCGACTGAATGACAACAATAGGAAACAGACCGTAAAGTTGAAACCTCATCATCATAACCCTCACGTGAAGTATATTTACCCATCTCACACTCAGGAGGACTCTCCTTCTCAGTTTTCCTCCCAGCTGTTGTATGAGCCTAGGCCTCCGCTCTCACCTGTTATCACCCCCACAGTTATCCTGCCTCCCGCCTACACCTTGAACCTGTCAATGAGTTTTCAAAACAGGAGGCTTCCTCCTCTGTTCCGTGTGCTCAGTCATGTCTGACTCTTTTCGACCCCATGGACTATAGCTTGCCAGTCTCCTCTTTCCATGGAATTCTCCAGGCTAGAATATTAGAGTGGGTTGCTATTTCCTACTCCAGGGGATCTTCCTGACCCAGGGATCAAGCCCACGTTTCCTATGTCTCCTGCATTGCAGGTGGATCCTTTACCCGCTGCGCCATCAGGGAAGCCCACTGTAGTACCTCCTCAATTGCCCTCCTCCTATTTATCCCCGCTATTATCACTATAGATTTGGTCTGTCTCTTTCCTAAAACTAGAAATTTCCAAACACTACCCTTACTTCCATTCCTCCCCTGTTTTAATCCACCTATGTGGAACTTTGAAACTATCCCAAACCACACTCGAATTAAATCACTGCCAAGCTTGAAAAATTTCAGGGGCTTCCCTGTTCTTCTTCAGACAATGCACAAACTCTTTCTCCAGGCAGTTACAAACACTACACCTCACTTTCCCAAAACAGCCCTTCTATTCTTGCGAGATTTGCCCCTTCTAGCAGGTGCCCCCCCCAACTTGAGCTGTGTAACTTCTGCAGCATTTGTTCACCTATAATCATGGCCCTTTCTCACACTATTCTTGTGCCTCCAAATTCTACATTTATCAGAATCTAAGTTAAACACTGGGTCCTTCATGAAGCCTTTCCGGATTTACCTCAGACAAGTCATTTTTCTACTTGAAACTTCTATCCACAGTCTGATGCAATTTAAAAAAATAAAATGTAAATTGCACATAAATGAAAAAACTTCCAGAGTGCCTCTCTTCCAATCTTCTCTTAAATTATAGTTACTGGTATGCATGTTAATCTCCTCTCCCGGTGTCTAACTATGCGACACTGGGACCAGGTCTATTTCTTTGAATTCACAGCAGCCTCAGAATAGCTCTCATGTATTTGGTGTTTTGTAAGTAAGTGGGTTAATGGAGAAAGGGTTGAAGTTAAGCCAAAACAAAACTTTCCTGTTTATCTCCCCTATGCACTATATACACATATAAAATATTTATTTGGATGTTATATCACTCAATTTTCATATTTACTGACCACATAATATACATCAAACATTGTCCCAAGTGCAAAACAGATATGTTCCAAAGCACTAGGGGGGAGAGATAACAGACAAATTATTAATTTTTGCAAATAGTGGTGGGACTATAAAAACATGCAAAACAGGTCAAGTGCTTGAGGAGGGGCTGTGAGGGGAAATTAACTCAGGTGAGGGTTCATGGGAGGTTCTCAAGAATAATCAGACTAGAAGGGTGAGAAGCCAGTCATTCAGAGACCAGGAGGCAGTTCATTCCAAGTGGGAAAAATTGCAGGAGGAAAAGCCAAGAGGTGGGGAGCAACATGATGTTTTCTTAGGAACTTAGGAACAGAAGACTGACATGGCTAGATTATAAAGAGGAAATGGAAGGGCTGATGGAGACTGGTTTGGAGAGTGAGGTGAGGACCAGAGCAGATGCATCTTGTAGACTCTGGTAAGGAAGAGGATTGTCTATGGGAAGCCAATGTAGGGTGTAAGCAGTAGAATATTATAACCCTCTTGTGATTTTAGATCATTCTGGCTGCTGTGAAGAGAACAGAGTAAAGAAAGAGTAAAAGCAGAGAAACTAGCAGGGGAACCAATGTGGTGGTCCAAGCAAGAAAAGAAATGGCTTAGGCTTACACAGTGGGTTTCCCAGGTGGCTCAGTGGTAAAGAATCTACCTGTTGATGCAGCAGACAGAGGTTCGAAACCTGGGTTGGGAAAATCCCCTGGAGAAGGAAACGGCAACCAACTCCAGTACTCTTGCCTGAAACTTTCCATGGACAGAGGAGCCTGGCGGGCTACAGTCCATGGAGTCACAGAAGAGCTGGACATGACTGAGTGACTGAGGACAAATGCAGGATTACACAGCAGTGTGCAGTGTGCAGTGGAAGACAGACCCAAGAAAGGAACCACAGGACTTGTTAAATATGGGGAATGAGGGAAGGAAAAGAATCAAGGGCAGTGTTCAGGTTTCTGGCTAAGTATTATTTGTGTAATCACTGTCACCATTTACTAACATAAGAAAGACTAGAAGAATAGGTTTGAAGGAAAAGAAATACATTAGCTCTAACTTTAAAGCCATCTGGCTCAGAGGTTAAAGCATTTGCCTGCAATGTGGGAGACCTGGGTTCAATCCCTGGGTCAGGAAAATCCCCTGGAGAAGGAAATGGCAACCCACTCCAGTATTCTTGCCTGGAGAATCCCATGGATGGAGGAGCCTGGTGGGCTACAGTCCACGGGGTTGCAAAGAGTTGGACACGACTGAGCGACTTCACTTTCACTTTCAGTTAAAGCCATCTTAAATGATAATTATTCATATGATGAATATTCGACAGATTTTTTTAAACTGGAGTATAGTTACTTTACAGTGTTGTGTTAGTTTCTGCTGTACAACAAAGTGTTTTGGCTATGTGTGTGCATATAGTTCCTCCCTGTTGAACCTGCTTTCCACTCTCCTCCCATCCTACCCATCTAGGTCAAAAAAAGCACCCAGCTAAGCTCCCTGAGCTACACTTCAGGGTCTCACCAGCTATCTGTTTTACATATGGTAATGTATTTGAACACTTACTGTGTGCTTGACACTGCATTAGATGAGTAAATAAGACAGTCAGACTCCCTGCTCTCATAGTGCATACCGTCTGGAGAAAGAATACCAATATTATTTTTTTTTTAAGTTGTTCAAGTCAAATAGAACATCAGATGGTGCAGGCTCTGTTGTTGGAGATCTCATAGAATACATCACACCACTTTTAGTGATTCTTTTCCTTGGATGCTTTGTTCATATTTGAAATGCAAAACTTACTTACCATTTTGCAAATGAATCCTAGGAATTCATGAAGTAGAAGTCCAAACCAAACACAGAGTAACTTTGGGAACAGCTGCTCACAGTTTGCTTTCCTTATGACTTGTAGCTTCCCCTAACCCAAGTCCGTAGCATCCTGCGTAGACAAGCGTGGTTGGAGTGTGGTCTGAACTACCTAATCACTGCTTCTATGGCTGGGTTTCTCACAATGGGTGGTTTGTGTTTTTGAAGTGACTGCTTTATAGAAAAGAATTAAATTACATAAAGTCATCCTACAAGCTTATCAAGAAGAGTGTCAGGCCATAAAATTTTTTTTCAAATTGGGAAACTACTTAAAGTTATAGTTAAATCCCACTATTCAGTCTAAAGGGAACTTAAGTCCTGGAAATTTTCTTCATGTATACCATAGTCTATGATCAAACCATACAAGAGAGTCACCCCTGTAAGGTTAAAATGGTGCCTCTCAAACTGATTCTTTTTCATGTTTTACCTAAATCTTCTCCAGCATATTTGCAATAAATTATACAACCAAATACATTTCACATTCATTAACTGGCCATGCGTGGAAAACTCAGACACTGAGTCCGAGTTAATAAAATACTCATAGATTAAAATTTGGCCGCGAGATGTTTTTTTTTTCCCTAAGACTGACAATTTATTGATAGCTCTCTTAAAATTCCTGACTATGCCAGCTTAAAGTGTCATATTGTTCATGTGATCCTATGCTGCTTTATACTTTATAACACTTCTCCACTTGAAAGGATTCTTTTTCCTTTCGCATATCCAGAATTAGGATCATTAATTTTCTAAAAAACAGTTTATATGAAGTCACATTCTAATATCCACCTTCCCAATGCTGAAAATCTTGTTTTCCTCCAAACACGTCACTTTGATTTTCTGTAGATGCTTGTCCTGACTTAGTTTTCAACTGCTTTCACTGTTCACTGAGGCCAGCCAAGCAGCTCTGACCATGTGTATCACTGGGCTTCTCCTCTGGTAACATCAAATGTATACAGCAGTCAGCCGTCTCCCTTTGATCTTCAGCTAGCACAAACCCTTTCTCACTGAGTTGTCCTCCATGGTTTGTTTTTGATATTTAAACAGTTTGGACATCTCTAAAAGTGGAGTGACACTGACACCGAGATAAGGTGCCAATCAATTTATTAAGTGATTTTGTACAAAAATGGCAAACTTATCATGACCCTGGAGCGTGACGGATTCACCCAACAAGAAGCGTGAAGAAAGCCATTCATCTGTTCGTGTCTCCTCTCTGAGGACGTTGATGTGAAGCTGTTCTCTGGGACTGGAGCTATGAAAACTCTACGGAAATGATAAGATTTTTTCACTTCTTTTGAATAAATTATTCAATGCTTACTATGTTCCAGGCACTGTATTTTTTAAAATCTTTGATTATTTATGTGTTTACTGGCTGTTAGAGGGCTTTGTCTAGCTGTGGTGAGTGCAGACCACTGCTGGTGGCGGTGCACTCATCACGGTGGCCTCTTCTGCCACAGAGTGTGAGCTCTAGGGCTCGTGGGCTCAGTAGCTGTGGTACACAGGCCCAGCCACTCCCAGATACGTGGGGTCCTCCCAGACCAGAGATCAAACTGGTGTCCCCACATTGTAAAGCATATTCCTAACCACCGGACCACTAGGGAAGCCCCAGATTTTTTCATTTGTAAAAATGTTAATTAATAGGCCTCAGGAATATTTCTTTTTTTTTTTTTTTCACTGACTGACGGATGAATGTAGATTATGAGGACACGCTCCATGTCATTACAAGGGAACATTTCATTCTTCTATGATGAGACATCTGTGCTAGGCCAGCCAATGAAATTACCAAGCTTATCACAATTGCACTAAGTCATTTCCAAAGAAGGAGAAATGAGGTATAAAACACAAGTGTCTTTTATTCATCTCAACTCACTACATCCAGGGCAACTTAGAGATAAACCCAGCCTAAGAGAACTGAATGTTTTCTGCATTTTATATTTTAAAGCAAAGTAAGATAATGTCTATGTAAATAGCAACTATGGTTGCCTTTATTCCTTATTCTATGAATGCCAAAACAATAGATTACTTTGAAATAAAATAAGAAAAAAATTAATATGACCTTTAGAAATCATTGTTTCTAATAAAATAGCTAACTCTCAGAATGAATTGGCCTGTCTCACAAGACTAATTTTCCACAAAGCAGACTCAGTCACCCTTGTGCAGTAGGACCAAAGAGCAAGTACAGTTTAAACCAGTTGCTTATTGGCCAAACAGAGCAGAGAGACTAGGGACCAACTGATGAATTAGACTGAATGTCACATTTAAGGGATGGATGAGAAAGAGAAATTACTAAACACTACGAGTGATCAGGGAAATAGTTGGAGAATATTATATAACAGAAGTTAATGAAGGTGGGAGCTACAAGATAGCAGGGCCCCAAAAATGATAAGAATAATTAAATTATTATTGACCTCCATGCCCAGACAATATAAATTATTCTGGTTCTTAAGAAGGGAGGTTTCTAGGCCTGAAAAGAACCCTTTAGCATCTTCCAGATTGCATACAATCTTTTGTTATGGGTTATATGGTTTATTTAGAGGGCTTCCCTTGTGGCTCAGCTGGTAAAGAATCCACCTGCAATGAAGATCTATTTAAGTCTTCACCCCCAGTACCTCCAATGTGATCTTACTTGGAAGTAGGGTCTCTGTAGAAGTAATCAAATTAAAATGAGGTCATGGGGGTGAGTCCTAATTGAATATAACCAATGTCTTTATAAAAAGGGAAAATTTGGATACAGAGGCAGACATGCAGATGGAAGATGCCATGAAGATGCACAGGGAGAAGACAACTATGTCACTGGAGTGCTGTGTGTACAAGTCAAACAACATGGTAAATGCCAGAAGCTGGAAGAAACAAGGAAGGATTCTCCCCTACAGCCATCAGAAAGACCATGGCCCTGCTGACACCTTGATGTTGGACTTCTGGCTTCCAGAACTGTGAGATAATATAGTTATGCTATGATAAGCCACTCAGGTTTTGATACTTGTTATGAAAGCCCTAGGAAACTAATAATGATACCCTCTCATTCTGAAATTGCAACTTGATAGCCACCATTTGACATCCACCAACATTTGATTCCTAGGCAGGAAGACTTACAGGACACTAAGATGTATTTGTATCAAACTACTCTTGGTCTGGTCCTAACAAGGACACTTATCTGGCAGTGATTACAGAACGCCTTCTAAATCAACCTTTTCTGCCCACCCCTGACTTGTCCACCCTTTGGCAAGTGGCCTGGAAACAAGGACGGTGTGGGCAGTGGGTGTGTATAGAACCCACCAAGCAAGAAGGGAGGTATCAGGGGCTTAGGGGTGGGATCCAAAGTTTGAATCATCCCTCACTCATATCATGCAATCATTATGCCAACAAATATTTACTAAGCGCATTATACGTGTTAGTCTTTGCAATAGATGGATAAGGGTAGAGCTGTGAACAAGACAGATAAAGACTCTACCACCACGGAGTTTATGTTCCAGCCTGATCTCACTCAATTGCACACAAATAAATCTTTACTAAACAAGTCAATCAAGAGAGTTTAATCCTGCTTACACTGAACTTTGAAAGAGCTGGATTTCTCACATAGTTTGGAATGATTCGAACAGCCTTTTAGTTAATATTCAGCTTCGATAAACACTTTTGTACAAATAAGTTGATTTGCAGGTTGCTCCAAGCCTAACCTGGTAGGATAACTCACCACAACTCCTCCAATAAGTGTGAGAGTGTGTGTTGTGTATGAATGTGTGAAAAAGAGAATGAATCGGACCAGAAACATAAATTGTACTGCTAAGACTTATATGTGCAGCTGGTATTTCTATTGTCTTGTCTCTTCTGACAGTGCCCTCCTCTGGAAGCTGTTAGGATAAGAGCTAATGTCGTCTGTGCCACACAAAGGTGATGGCGAATTGATGAGCCTGTAAAGAGATCCGGAGGCGAATAGGGAAATGCACTGTTAATGCTATTAAATATTACTTAGCCTACAGCAAGCTGCATGTTCAACAGTTTAAACTTTAATTGCTAGCTGATGCAGAAACAAGCCTGGATAGATGTAAATCCTATTGAAAGCTAATATCATTTTGGCTGCTCAGATGGATTAGCAGCCACTACAATTAGCAGCATGGGCAGCTAATGATATTAGAGGAGAATCCATCATTCAGCAGTCCAGGCCTTTAAATCTGGAAAGAAGTTAAAGCCCTGCTCCCCAGAAACCCTCTACTGGGAAGTCTTGCCAGTTGATGCAGGAGACTCTAGGGGTGAGCCAAGAAGCTTAGAGAGTGCAGGACAGAGAGTCCATGATCACCTTGAATTGTTCCTCTTTCTGCCTTCTACCAGCCATCCTAGCTAAGCACATTGTGGCTGAGGTTGCGGACTCGGAGAGGGACGTTGGACCACAGAGCAGAGGCAAATGATCCATCTTCAGTTACCGAACTTATAGTTCACTCTGGCTACATAACTCTATGGATATGCAAGGAGGAGAAACAGCAGAGATTTTTCTCAAATGTGGCACCACCTGAAGAAGGTGGCTGTATGGTTGTTGCTCTTGTTCAGTCGCTCAGTCGTGTCTGACTTGTTTGTGACCCCACGGACTGCAGCACACTAGGCTTCGCTGTCCTCCAGTATCTCCCAGAATTTGTTCAAATTTATGTCCATTGAGTTGGTGATGCTATATAGCCATCTCATCCTCTTGGGCTTCCCAGGTAGCACAGTGGTAAGGAATCTGCCTGCCAATGCAGGAGACCAGGTTCAATCCCCGGGTTGGGAAGATTCCTCGGAGTAGGAAATGTCAACCCAGTCTAATATTCTTGTCTGGGAAATCCCATGGACAGAGGAGATTGGTGGGCTACAGTCCATGGGGTTGCAATGAGTCAGACAAGACTGAGTGACTGAGCACGCACTGAGGCTGTATGAAGCTCTTACTAATACGCTTGTGACTGTATAAGAATCCCCAGTGAAAGTAGTTCTCATTTAAAACTTGACTAACAGAGCAGGGTTACTTGAGATGCTGCCTCCTTGATGTAAAGTCCTAAAAATTTCTGCTGAATAAAACATAACTCTCAATCTTAAAAAATAAAATTAAATAAAACTTGACTGTCAACAATGTTCTACTGTATAGCACAGGACACTACATTCAGCAGTGTATCCTGTGATTAACCATAATGGAAAAGACTATTAAAAAGCATGTATATTTATGTATAATTAAATCACTTTGTTATACAGTGGAAATTAACAACATTATAAATCAACTATATTTCAATAAAAAAAACTTGACTACTTTTGGGCAATCCATGAAAACTGGTTTATTTTTAGTTTACTTTCTGTACCAATTCTATAAAAATAAGCATTTATGATGCCCTTTGAAATTACAAACTCCAAGGTACAATGGAGCCTCTACAGTGAGATGTGATTCTATCTTCTTGACTATATAGTAACTCTTCCATTTCTAAAGATTTACATTCTGACCATGATAAATATTAAAATCAAAGTACTTGAAGGAAAGACTGGGCTTTATTAGTAAAATTTCTAGAACATGAAAAGTTGTAATTTCATTTATCTGATTGTAAAAAGCTACTATTATAGTTAGTTACAATAGTACAACACAGAGCATAATTAGGCCAAAATTGTTACTTATAATTTTAGATAATCTAAGTTTTAAAAGAAGACTGTTTTATAATAGAAATTCTAAATACTCGTGTAAGAAACCAATAGTATCTTAATCTGTAAGACTACTTATTTTATATTCATCAAAGATTATAAACCCAAATTTTTAACTTATGAAAATCACATATACACACAAATTTGGAGCTATTAGTATCAATTAGCAAAGTCTTTCCTTACTCCTATCCCATAAACTGTAATTATGGGTTTGTTTTCTGGAAGTTACAGGAAATTGGGCTGAATAGAAAGATGTGAGTTGCAGAATATAATTACTGTTTTATAAAACCACTTTCTGTGGCTTGCTTTTTTGCCTTTGTTATCAAGACTGTAAGATGGGATACAGATGGGAAATACATACATGGGATATATACAATATCCCATGTATATATATATATATGTATATATATATAAATATATACATTCAGTATATTTCATACAAGGAATTTACACTACAAGATCATGAACAAAGGTCTAAGTGAATAAAGAATAAAGACTAGGCTGTTCTTTTCTTTCCCATCATTTATAGGAAACTTTTGCTAATTTTGCTCGTCTTGAGTTTGTTTTATAGAGCTTTCGTCTTAGCACGGACAGCAGGTCTATACTATTAGTACAGAGTGAAGAGGATTTGCCGTCATAAGCAATCCCTCCACTTTGAGAAAGTCCCACTCTGTAGCGGTTCAAAGATGTCCACTCTAATGCAAACTTCAATCCCATTACATGTACTTCTCAATTTTTTTACACTGAGATGACTTTTGAGTTTTGTTGGGCTACAGAAAGTAGATGGCATTTTCCATTCATGCAGTCCTTTTCACAATAAATTAGTTGATATCAAAATCTTCCTCTCACCAACCCTTCTTTATTCTGCACTGGATTGAGAAGCACACCTCAACACTTCCACTCAAGAGAATGGGTTCTAAAACACATGAGAAGTCATGCCAGAGGAAAGATTTAATGACCATCTGCATGTATCAAGAATCATAGCAACAATTAAAAAGGGCTACATTCATTTTTTTTGTTGTTTTTTTAATTAATTTATTTTTTATTGAAGGATAATTGCTTTACAGAATTTTGCTGTTTTCTGTCAACAGACACTGATTGAGAACCAACTGAATGCCAAACACAGTGATGTAAACATACCTAGGTATTGTCTTTGCCCTTAAAAAGTTTACAGTTTAGGGAGAGAGAGACAGAGGATAAGTCTAACCAACACAGGAATATTCACAGACAGTGTAATTGGAAATGGCCAGAGTTTAACAAATAAGGTTAGATTCAAAGATGAACTTCTTGATCATCTTGATCATTGAACTTCTTGATCATTGTGAGGATTATAGCAAAGCTGTATGGATTATCAAGAGAGATTGCAGATGTGTGGGTTTTTTTAAGAATAAATCTTTAGAATGCATGTGATTTAAATTACATACATCGTATCCATCTGAAGCTTCCAGTAGGATTGGGTCTACGAACACCATGCCAACTAGGTAGCTCTGATCTTTCGCTGTGACCTTTTGCTCTCTGGTGCTGAAGACACGCTCCCTAGAGCCCATTGCTCAGCCCATCTAGTTTCTGCAAACATCAACACTCTCCTCTCTCTTTGCAGAGGGGCTTCAGCCTTATAGACCCAAGTTTATCTTCACACCTTGTGTTCATCACCAATCAGCTCATTTCTCATGACTATAAATGATTGGGCTCAGGAATGTTGAGTGGTAAAATAACCAGAGAATAGAATCATTCCTTTTCATCTCCCTCCTCCATCAGAAACTTAAATGCAAAATATCTTGAATCCTGTCACTGGCCTT
>NW_011494800.1:6822490-6838983 GCF_000754665.1 Bison bison bison
GCCTTACAGTGTAAGTGGAGGCGAAAAAAAAAAAAAAGGAGCTTATTTTAACTCACCATGATATCCATTTATGGGTACTGGATAGGTAGAGAAAAATGTTTTTCAAACAAAGGTAACGAATGACCATTTCAGAAGGTTCATGCTTATTGTATGTTTGGAGGGATCACTCCAAACATAAGCCTTGAATATAATGAGTTTTTGAAGTGAAACCTCTAACCTCTCAAATTCAGTGTATCCAGGATTCTTGATTTTCTTGTAAACTTGTTTCTCTTCCTACTGTCTCCAGCTTGGCATCTTGTAGGTATTGTATGCAAGAGAACTGGGGTTTTCCTTTGATTTCTTTCCTTACCAAGTATATCAAACTGGTCAACAAAACCAGTCAGTTCTCCCTTCTATGTCTCTGAAAAGCTTTTCCCTCCTCCATTTTTCCCCTTTTTATCTTAGTTGTACTAGTCATCATCTGTCTCCTGGACTTGGCAACAGCCTTCTAAATGATCTCTTGCCTCCAGCTTTATCTTATATTATCTTCACCTTCCACCTTACCAGCAACATTCCCTTGCCAATTATGCTCAGATTCTCAGTCATGTCCAACTCTTAGCAATGCCATAGACTGTAACCCGCCAGGCTCCGTCTATGGGATTTTTCCAGGCAAGAATACTGGAATGGGTTGCCATTTCCTTCTCCAGGAGATCTTCCCTACCCAGGGATCAAACCTGGGTCTCCTGCATTGCAGGTGGATTCTTTACCAGGGAGCAACCAGGGAAGCCCTTCACAAAAACACCATTGCTTAAAAACCTTATGATCTAAAGCAGACTCACAGATATAAAGAACAAACTAGTAGTTCCCAATGGGGAGGGGAGGAGGGACCACACTGGGGCTGCGGAGGGGAGGTAAAAGCTCCTGGGTATAAGACAGGCTCAAGGATGCATTGTACAACAGGGGGAATATAGCCAATCATTTTTAATAACTGAAAATGGAAAGTAACCTTTAAAAATGGCATGAAAATTAAACGTTTTTAAAAGTCAACCTATATGAATTCACAGAAAAAAATTTAAAAACTTTATGAACTAAAAGACAGAGTATAAAATCCTTTAGAGTGATATTCAAGACACTTTCCAATTCAGAACTGAGGCACAGTTAAGGCTTGTTTACCTTCATTCTCACTGTGAATATGGGTGCCTAAGCTCTAGCCAAGCTGGATTACTCCAGTTCTACTGAGAGTGTTCATACTCCCATGTCTTTATTTATCCTGGAGGGCCACGGCTTTGATGTGAACCCACACACCTCAACTTGATGACATATTCTCTCTCAAGCCTTCCTCAATGCCATCTCCTCTCTACCGCCTTTCCTAATTACTGAGATCAATTACTCATTGAGCAACCCTAGGTAGAAAGTTAAACCCCAAAATATCTAACAGGCAAAACTACAAATACTTTATAATTTTTTTTTCCATCAAAAATGTTTAGTGAAGGCCAACCATGTACCAGGCATTGTAAGAGGTGCCAGAAATACAGAGGTGAGCCGGACAGGTAAGAGTAGTGTCATGGAACTTCAATTTTTGTGAAGAAAATAAACAAGGAGGTAAATAGACATATATATGTTCATATATATTTATATACACATATGTGCATGTGTGTGTGTTTGGTTGACTCTGCAACTGCGTGGACTGTAGCCTGACAGGCTCCTCTCTCCATGGGATTTTTCAGGCAGGAATACTGGAGTGGGTTGCCATTTCCTTCTCTAGGGGATCTTCCCAATGCAGGGATTGAACCCAAGTCTCTTGCATCACCTGCATTGCAGGTGGATTCTTTACCTCAAGCCACTGGGAAGACTGTATATGTATATGTACATGTACTTAGTTGCTCAGCCATGTCCAACTGTTTGCAACTCCATGGACTGTAGCCTACCAAGCTCCTCTGTCCACAGGATTCTCCAGACAAGAATACTGGAATGGGTTGCTATTCCTTTCTCTAGGGGATCTTCCCAACCCAGCGATTGAACCTGGGTCTCCTGCATTGCAGGTGGGTTCTTTTAGGTCTGAGGCACCAAGGAAGCCCTCCATGTATATGTGTGTGTGTGTGTATTTAAGTTCAGACACATGAACAAATTACTGTGCTGAAGTAGCTAGGGAAACAAGGGAAAATTTTATGTTAATTGTTAAGAGAAGGCTTCTCTTGGGAGGTAATGTCTGAGTTGAAACCCAGTAATAAAACAATGTCTTTCAACATCAGTTTTGGTTTTTTTTTTTACTTTAGCCGAATTTTTTCATTTTAGAACATTTTAGGGAAAAAAAGTCTCCATCACCTAAAGCTCTTGCTTCTCCTTTCCATAGCAATGGCAGAGGTACAAGAGCAAGCAAGCCCCAGGGCACCAGTGCTGTTCACAGCTCTGCCTACAACACATCTGCTAATATCTCACTCGCCAAACAAAGTCACATGGCCAAGCCCATGGAAACAGGGATGGGAGAAACATTTTGCTAGACTAGCAAATAATACACCTGGACTCCAGAATTGTATATGCCACCAAATGTGTTTTGTTAAGCATGTCACTTTCTCTGTCTGTGTCTCAGTATTCTTGTGTATAAGATGAGGTCACTGGATTAAATAACTCCCAGAATCTTTTCAAGTTGTAAAATTCCTGAGATCCTTTCATTTATTCATTTTTAAATTGAGGATCCTTTCATTTTGGGTGGCTAGATGGCATGTAAAGCAACTGCAAGAATAAATACCTAAAACTGTTATGAAAACAACTGAATTCTGTAGTCAGCTCTTATAAATGCTTCAAAACCCTGTGTTAACCTTAGTGATGCTGTTGAATGGTTAAGATAACAGTGAAAAAGAATCACAGTGGGGCAGCAAGAGGATCACAGTTCATTTGTGGATTCCTACATGGGCAATTTTTCTTCCATATGGCTAGGGACTCAGAAAAGCATAGTGATTAAGAACTTGGGCCCTGAAGTGAAAGTGCTCAAATGCTCAGGAGGCAGAGGGTAGCATTCTTAGGTGTCCCATTCATCAGATGAGTGACTCATCTTTCTTTCAATGACTCAGTTTTCTCATTTTTAGAAAGATAGTAATAAGAGCATATTACTGAGTATTAAATGAGATGCTACACATAAAGATCAGGAAGGGTGTCTGGAACACAGTGTTTAATAATAATATCAGCTATATGTATTGCTTCTTTGTTGTTTTTCAATCACTCAGTCATGTCCAACTCTTTGCAACCCTCTAGACTGCAGCGTGCCAGGCTTCCCTGTCCTTTACCATCCTCTGGAGTTTGCTCAAACTCATGTCCATTGAGTTGATGATGCCATCCATCCATCTGACCCTCTGTTGTCCGCTTCTCCTCCTGCCCGCAAATCTTTCCCAGCATTAGGGTCTTTTCCAGTGAGTCAGCTCTTCGCATCAGGTGGCCAAAGTATTGGGGCTTCAGATTCAGCACCAGCCCTTCCAATGAATATTCAGGGTTGATTTGCCTTAGGATTGACTGGTTTGATCTCCTTGCTTTCCAAGGGACTCACAAGTCTTCTCCAGCGACACAACTTGAAAGCATCAGTTGCTTCTTTAAGCTACCTAAAAGCCAGGTGTATGTGTGTTTATATAAATATGTATGAGTATCTGTGTATATATTATATGCATGCATATATAGTGTGTATGTATATTATGTATACATATACATATGTATGTATATATATTTAAATGTGTATGTATATTTAAATATAACATTCATCATGAGTCCCTATTGTCTTATATCCAACCCATTTCACTCCTCCTGGCCTCTTTGACATTTGCATTTTCAAGCTCTACTTGAGAAAATGCTAAGCGTTCCTCTAATTTCTCTGGGCTCCAGATGGATGTGAAACCACTACAGCCTGGCTGGTCATCTTCCAATGGTTCTTTAAGTAGGTGAAGGAAAACTCAGAAGGAATCTATTCCCATTTTTTTTAATGCCCAGAAAATGCAGCAGCTCTTTTTCTCCCTTACTTAGGCTTTTAGGCATTGTGGTTATGAAATACGGCTGCAACAATCTTTTAAATCCTTTTAAGTAGCAGTCACCCTCCCACTCTCCTCCCTAACACCCCACCCCTCCCCGATACTATTAAGCCCTTCACAGGTATCAATCGTTGGGAAGTAGGAAGAACTGCACTTTAAAAGGATTTTAAATAATGTCTCCAAGAAATATAGCAGCAGATTGTTCAATGGGGATTATCAGCCAAGAGTGTGCTAGAAGGGGGAGGATTCTCTTTTAAAAGGTCTTTAAATAATGCAAGTGAACTCCTTGGCAACATTACTCAGAGCCATTTAAAGAGTAGATATCTCTGCTGCACCGACCGACCAGGAGTGTGCCCCTACAAAAGACGTGTGAGGGAGAGACACATGGCAATTACGTTCCCATACCCTTAACATTGTCATAGCACAAAGATTGCAAGCGTTATCCAAAATGTGGAGAGTATCAAAGGAGGGATCCTTGCTCCCTCAAAAGAACCAAGGTCAAATAGCCCACAGAATATTCAAATGTTGGCTCAGTGACCTTTGAGGGAAAAATACATTTTCTGTGCTTCCAAGAGGGTCTCAAGAAAAGGGTTTTACTTTGTCTTCTCCTCACTTCTTCATAAAACCAAGTTCAGTTCAGTCACTCAGTTGTGTCCGACTCTTTGTGACCCCATGCACTGCAGCATGCTAGGCCTCCCTGTCCATCACCAACTCCCAGAGCTTACTGAAACTCATGTCCATTGAGTCGGTGATGTCATCCAACCATCTCATCCTCTGTTGTCCCCTTCTCCTTCTGCCTTCAATCTTTCCCAGCATCAGGGTCTTTTCAAAACCCAGGGTCTTTTCATAAAACCTAATTTGAGGTCAAAATTAATCAGCACCTACACACCTACTGTCTTTTTTCAACCCCTCCATCACCAACTCCTTCCCTGGCCCCTTCTCCCTGATGTCTGAAGGATGGGTAGATGAGGAAATCTCTGTGGCCTGTGATAGGAGTAAAGACCTTTGGCTTTGGAGACAGAAAATCTGAGTTTAAAATTTGGTTCTGCCACTACTGATGACTTTAGGAAAATGTTCATACCCCCCACTGAGCCTCGGGCATCTCAGCTGTCAAACAGGGTTGGACCATACCTGCTGCTAGCATTTTCCTTGGGATCAATGGAATCAAAATATGTAACACAATCAGCTCCAGACCTAGTACTTTCTAAATGCATAATACACGGTACTCAGGGGTGTGTGATTCAGAGGCTGTGATTTTGTGAGTGTAATCTTAGTTATTTAGGGTACAGGACAGTCTGTCTTGATGTATCTGACTTGGTGAGTCCAAGAGATCTGATACACAACTAGCATCAAGGACACGGGAAGGATGATTTTAAGTCTAGTCGTGTGCTGCCTGAGAACGGGGGATCAAGCGAAGCTTTCCCCAGCAGATGGAAAAATGAACAGCTAATCCAAATATCAAGGTGGGAATGGGATCCTTTTAGCCATTTTACAGATAGACCCTGCGCAAATTGCAGTGGAAGGAAACTGCAGGCTAATGATGTTTCTTCCTTGTCTCAGAGATCAAGCATAAAGCAGAAAAGACAGCTCAAAGACTCATTGTTCTCCTTTACAGCATACAAGAGTTTCAGAAATGAGACGTAGCTTTACCCAGCGGACCCCACGTACGTTGCATTCTTGGAAACTGTGACATGTTAGGGCCAGGATGGAAGAACATCCTCCAAGAAGGACATTGAGCTGACAGGTGAGTGGAAATAATGCAGCTCCAATGATGTGAGGGAAAATGATGTTCCTTTAGCATTCAGACAGTGGAACAGGTCTTGTGTCATTGACCACAATGACAGAAAATCAAACTGAACCCCATTAAAGAAAAAAAAGCCATCTATTTTCGTTAGCCCAGCAGGCACCTGAAAGCTCCTCTCAGTATGAAAAAATGGAAGGGCACTTGAGAAGATGGAGGTCTCGGTTCTAATGACTATGTTTGCACCTCCTGGAGAGGATGGATCTCTCTTTTAAATATGAAGGATTGATTTTGAAAATAGTCCTCTCGACTGTGTAAGTTCCTTTCCTGCCTTTCAATGACAAGAGGACATGATTAGGTGAGGACCTTTTCAGTTAACTGAGATGAACCAAAACAAGGAAGCCATTTTTTTAACAGCAAAAAAGCTGGCAGGACCTTATTTGTTCTAATACTTTAATTCCAGTGTGTTAAACCACACTGCTACCATAGGATAAATGTAAGACAAAAGCATGAGAGAAATAGGAAAAAAAATTCTTAGGCAATTTCATGAAAGGACTTCAAAGAACTTTTTTTAAAAAAACAAAATTCTTGCTATCTAGAAAGGAAAAGGAAAACTTTTCTCTTTAACTCTTTTTTTTTTTTTTTTTTTTTTATGTTGACACTCCAGGTATCTCGGTCTTTCTGACCATCACCTGTTATAGAAACACAGATTGACTTTTTTACCTTCATCAAATAAAGCAAAAGACGGGGAGGCAACTACCCAGGTAACTGAAGCCCCAAAACCACTTTGGTTTCAACTATGCAATGTGATACCTGTAGAGAACTTACAAAATTTTGTTATCAATTTCCATGAATATTGTCCATGGCTTCAATCATGATAAATGAAAGCTGTTTCAAGCCATAGGTCCCAATCATTACTATAATTCTGCTTTACAAATGAAAATAGAAAAGATTATACTAACATACTCCTTAAATGTAACCTGCAAAAGTATTTTTTCCTAGACATACCTTGATTTCAACTTATTTCTTAACTCCTTGATAGAGTCCTGATAATTCACTAGCCAACTTAGGACAATCAGCATCTTACTTGATGTTTTACAACTTTTAACTATTGACAGATCCATGTTCTGGGCAACATTTGCCTGCCTGCTCAGGCCTTATATTTGATTTTATAGCTCAATTTAAATATACCATAAATCTAGAATAACTGCTGCTATCTAGCAAAGAAAAATACACATTTGTCCATTAAAAATAAGGTAAGGAACCATCCTTTTAAGCATCAGAACTCAAAGCCTGGAATCAACAAGAAGGTGATATTTTTTGGTCGTGAAATGCTATTGGTTTTAGAGCAGGGGTCCCCAACTTCTGGGAACTAATGTCAGTGATCTGAGGGGGAATTGATGTAACAATAATAGAAATCAAGAGAACAATAAATGTAATGTACTTGAATCCTCTTGAAACCATCCCCCTATCCTGGTCCATGGAAAAACTGTCTTCATGAAACCAGTCCCTCATGCCAAAAAGGTTGGGGACTGTTGTTTTAGAGCACTTGGGTAGGCAATTGGGAAGGAGGGAAGAAGTTATGGGTATAGAGAATGACCTCAGAAGGTTCTACCACGACTCAAAACAGCAAGGTAAAACCCTGCTTCTGAGCCCCAGTACTTGGAAAAAGAGTGAAATTACACAATAAGATAAAAGGGAAGAGGCATGTACACGTGTTAGGTAAGAATCTCTTAGGGCCAATACTCAATTAAAGCCAATGACTCATTGAAAGGCTGTCAAATGCCTGCCCTTGGTGTTGATGTTTTAAACAGGGAGAGGAAATTTGAAAGGTAGCAAATCTAATTTCCCTGTGTCAGACAAGCTGCAGTGCCCGCGTCACTCAGCCTGGTGGTTGTGTTGATCCCAAATCATACGAGGTGGGTAGGTCCACAGCTTAAAACATCCCGGTGGCATCTCTATGATTAACTCAGCAGCTTGAGCTATTCCAAATGTTGCTCTCTTGTTGGAGGAAAAGAATAAATACATTGGGTGTGAGTGATGGCTAGCAAGGGAAAGCTGGAATGTCTGCTCAGCCCCAGAGTTCTGTGAGCTGAACAGCTTTCCAAAGCCACTTTGTTCCCCCTCTCCAGATGTTCCTGAGGAAGATGCAAATGAGCATATTTTAATATTGCAAAACCATCAAATCCTGTCCAAGGAACCTAACAGAATGTCATCAAGTCCTGCAAATCTCCTCTCTGATGGGGAAGGTCTGTATTACTATAAATCATCTAATCAGAGGGGTCATAACAAAAAAGATGCTGTTTTCTTCTTTCAGAAAAACAGACATTTATTAATTATTCTCGTGCATATTATTATTTATTTTCTCATAATTCTGGAGGCTGAGAAGTCCAAGACTGAGATTCTTGCAGGGTTCAATTCTGGCAGAGCCCTCTTCTGTCTTGCAAACAGCCACTGTCTCACTGTGTCCTTACATGGCCTCTCTTCAGTGTGTGCACACGGAGAAAGATAGGGACAGGCAAACAGAGATACAGGGAGAGAGAGAGAGAAGGGGAGGGAGGAAGGGTGGGAGGAAGAGAGGGAGAGAGAGAAAGAGAGGTGGAGGTGGGGGGATCTTCCTCTTCTTTTCATGCCACTAATCCTGTTAGATTTTGGCCCCACCCTTGTGACCTCATTTAACTTTAATTACCTCCTAGAGGCTCCTGTCTCCAAATATAGTTACACTGGTGGTTTGGGTCTCAGCATATACACAAAATTTAGTCCACAGAAACATATATTAAGGCTTACTCTTTGTGCTATACATTTTCATGGACTTTGACAAACACACAACATCTTGTATCCATCATATGCAGAATAATTTCATTTTCCTAAAAATGCCCTTTACTTTCCCTGTTTAACCCTCATTCTTTCCCCGAACCTCTGACAACCACTGATTATTTTCCTTTTTCTATAGTTTCACTTTATCTTGCTATTTTGATCATTGTAGATAAGTCAAACAGAGCAAAATTTCTGAGCAAATTATATATTGAAAAGTCTACATACATAATCTCTCAAGGCTTCATCTAAATGAAGGTAAAGAATTTGAAATTTTAGGTTCTACTTCAGATCAGGTGGACTTCCCTCTTGGCTCAGACGGTAAAGCATCTGTCTACAATGAGGGAGACCCGGGTTCGAGCCCTGGGTTGGGAAGATCCCCTGGAGAAGGAAATGGCAACCCACTCCAGTACTATTGCCTGGAAAATCCCATGGACAGAGGAGCCTGGTAGGCTACAGTCTATGGGGTCACAAAGAGTCGGACACGACTGAGCAACTTCACTTTCACTTTCACTTTCACTTTTTCAGATCAGGTACAATGATATTATGATTTATCCTTTGATTGTCCTATGAAAAGAGAAAGCAATTTTCTAAGCCCCCATTGACATCAACTTAGTACTATTCAATACACATAGTATTTTATGCTAGACAGATAATCTGTCTAGCATAAAATAATGTCTGATATTTCCTTATTTTGTTTTCCCTGACCAATTTATACTTATAAGTCAGATTCATATTTATTAAACTATCAAATTACAACTGATGTTCAAAAATACAATTACATGTATGATCAGTTCCAAGAAAATCCTATATAAGTAAATTCACTCTACTATTCCCATTAAAAAATAATTTACTGAAATATTTATTTAAATAATGCACTCTCCTAGTATATTTTAAATTAAAATAAATGACAAAAGTGAATTTGACATATCGGTTTCCCACTGATTTATAGCTATACCTGTGCTAATAAAAAAACACCAACCATGTAGAATAACAGAATTAAAAAATTATAAATCTAGTTTTCCATATTTACTCACCAATGCTTTTCCAGGGAGAATATTCTTCATTAGGAATCAAATCCTCCTACTTGTGCTGTAACTCTGTATTAAATTGTGTTTTTAAATATATATGCAAATTCTCAGACACACTTTTCATCAAATCTAGGCCAGTTTTGGGCTTCCCTGGTGGCTCAGTGGTAAATAATCCATCTGCCAATGCAGGAGACACGGGTTTGATATCTGATCCAGGAAGGTTCCTGTATACCGTGAAACAACTAAGCCCATGCACTACACCTACTGAGCCTGTACTCTGGAGCCCAGAAGCCACAACTCCTGAGCCCTCGAGCCGCAACTCCTGAAGCCCGTATGCCCTGTAGCCCATGCTCCACAACAAGAGAAACCACCGCAATGAGAAGCCCGTGCACAGTGACTAGAGGGTTGACCCTGCTCGTCCCAACAAGAGAAAGCCTATCAAGAGATGAAGACCTAACAGAGACAAAATAAGTAAATAAAATTAAAATCTGGGCCAATTCAGTAATGATCTTGTAATCAAAAGAATGTAGCAAAAGTGATGCTGTACAAGTTCAAAGGCTAGATCCAAATGACCATGTAGCTTTTACCTGGTTCTCTTGGGAAATTCACCTGGGGGAAATCTAGCCACCATGTTAGAATACATCATGCAGAGTACATCATGAGAAACCTTGGGCTGGATGAAGCACAAGCTGGAATCAAGATTTCCGGGAGAAATATCAATAACCTCAGATACACAGATGACACCGCTCTTATGGCAGAAAGTGAAGAGGAACTAAAGAGCATCATGATGAAAGTGAAAGAGGAGAGTGAAAATTTGGCTTAAAACTCAACATTCAGAAAACTAAGATCATGGCATCTGATCCCATCACTTCGTGGTAAATAGATGGAGAAACAGTGGAAACAGTGACAGACTTTATTTTTTGCAGCTCCAAAATCACTGCAGATGGTGACTGTAGCCATGAAATTAAAAGACGCTTGCTCCTTGGGAGAAAAGTTATGACCAACCTAGACAGCATATTAAAAAGCAGAGACATTACTTTGCCAACAAAGGTCCATCTAGCAAACTATGGTTTTTCCAGTGGTCAAGTATGGATGTGAGAGTTGGACTATAAAGAAAGCTGAGCACTGAAGAATTGATGTGTTCTAACTGTGGTGTTGGAGAAGACTCTTGAGAGTCCCTTGGACTGCAAGGAGATCCAACCAGTTTATTCTAAAGGATATCAGTCCTGACTATTTATTGGAAGGACTGATGCTGAAGCTGAAACTCCAATACTTTGGCCACCTGATCATAGGTTTGCAAAGAATCAGACACAACTGAGCAACTGAACTGATGTAAGAAGAGTGACCACCTGGATACTTCCATGATGGAAAGGCTGCCTGTAGGTTCTCAGGTTACCACTCCATCAGACCTCAGCCATTAAGTCACTCCAGCCCAGCACTCAGATATGTGCTGGAGGAGCCTTCAGGCAATTCCACACCCCAACTCTCATCCTCAGCCTTTGAGAATTCCTGCGTTAGATTCCAGACATCATGGAATGGTAAATTCTTGTTTTATGCTCCTAAGTTTTAAGTTGATTTATCACAATGGCCATAATAACTGGAAGAGTTTAATTTTCCCCAAAGCAGACCATATTTAGGGTTATTGAAAGTAGATTATTAGAAAGTTGATCCCAGGAGACATCAATTGGAGAGTTGGGGAGTGGGACAGGAAAGGGAATGAAACCAGTATCAGCATAATTAGTCAGCTGGTTACTTCTGTGGTCAGTGGGATTCCTTCCTGCTAGGGAATCCTGGAAGAAGGTGTAGAAAATGCTTTCAAGTTGTCCTGCCTGATGGCTGATGAAACTGGGGTATTTATCCATCATTGACCAAGAGGTGCTCTACAGCAGGGGTCCCCAGTTCCTGGGACAGGTACTGGTCTGTGTCCTGTTAGGAACTGGGCTGCACAGCAGGAGGTGAGTGGTGGGGAAGCAAGCAAAGCTTCATCTGCGTTTGCAGCGCCTCCCCATTTCCCCTAGATGGGAACATCTAGTTGCACAAAAACAATCTCAGGGCTTCCACTGGTCAGTTGTACAATTATTTCACTATACATTATAATGTAATATTAATAGTAATAGAAATAAAATGCATAATAAAAGTAATGTGCTTGAATCATCCCGAAACCATACCCTTCCCCCAGTCCATGGAAAAATTGTCTTCCACAAAAACGGTCCCTGGTGCCAAAAAGGTTGGGACTGCTGTTCTAGTGTGTTCACATCCAGGCACCTGACTTGTCCTACACATGGGCGAGCCCTCTCTCGTAGAGGCCAAAGGAATGTGTAGTAAGAGGTTGTGGGTTGGGAATGTTGAGTGCAGTGGGGATACAAGTGGAACCTTAAATACACCAAGAGAGAGTTCTTAAACTGGAGTCCATTGTGCTGTGGTTGGATTTCAATGACCCACCAACCTCTGGAAACTAAATTTAAATTCTATAATTTAATAAGTGAGCACATGTATATTTTTCTGAAGAAGGAATACAGGATTTCAGCAGCTTCTCCAAGTGGTCCTTGAGGCAAAAATGGTGAAGAAAGAATAAGGAGCCAAGATAATAAAGAAAATTATGTACCTTCAACCCACTTTCTTGTATCAGATAATCAGAATCAATAACAATTGCAGCTGCTATTAAATAATAAATAGGTATACAGTAATTCAGCTGTAAATCTTATACAATTACATTCAATTATAATAACCAAACCAAAAATTACTAGTGAAAAGATTGATTGTCATACTGTTCCCTTGGCAGAAGAATTTTGGCAGACAAAGAAATTAAGAAACACCCAAGAAAAAGTAGTCATACTTCAAACATGGCCAAGATACGTGGTTTTGCAAACAATACTTAGACATCTGGTGGACAAGGGAATAAATCATATCTTCATGTATATTCTAAGACTGACACATTTGAACACTTCTTTCTCTTCCATAGTGAATACATTTTATTAATATAAGATGAAATAATAATATTATGGTGTCATCCATAATACAAATTGAAATCAATAAAATGTATTGATGCCAAGAAAATCTCAAAGTATCAGGCATGTTCTCAGCATCAAACTTAAGCAGTTTTTTTCTCTTGGTCATTCCCCTGGAAAAGCAGGAGGCCATTTCCAGAGAAAACTGAAAGTATGCCTGCATGGTGAAATTTGGTCACAGTATCCCATCTATTCAGTTAATTGGTACTTAACAATTACCCTACTACTTCTTATCCAAAACCATAGCCACCGAAGGGTACTGTTTGATGAAAAAAAAATTTTTTTTATTAGTTACCTTGACTTTTATATACTGTTTAGATTTATAGCTGTCAGACTAGTCCACCATTAATCATACTCCTAAATACTTCTTAAGAGCTCTATATGGGTGCAAAGGCAGTAAAATAGAGCGAGACCACAGGTTACTTAACGCTCCATGTGCTCAGCCATGTCTGACTCTTTGCGAGCACATGGACTATAGCTGGCCAGTCTCCTCTGTCCACAGAATTGTCCAGGCAAGAGTACTGGAGTGGGTTGCCATTTCCTACTCCAAAGGATCTTCCTAACTCAGGGATTGAACCCAAGTCTTTCATGTCTCCTGCATTGGCAGGCAGGTTCTTTACCACTTAGCAGCACCTTGGAAGCCCCAAAGATAGTAAAGGCAGAACGAATTCAAATGAGTGTAGTGATTACATTCTTAACTACACTACTGAGCTTCCCTGGTGGCTCAGATGGTACAGAATCTGCCTGCAATGTGGGAGACCCGGGTTCAATCCCTGGGTGGGGAAGATCCCCTGGAGAAGGGCTACCAACTCCAATATTCTTGCCTGGAAAATCCTGTGGACAGAGGAGTCTGACAGGCTATAGTCCATGGGATTGCAAAGAGTCAGACATGACTGCATGACTAACACACACGTTAAGTTCCTAAGCCAAAAAATAAAATGATAGTACTCTTAACTCTGATATTGCAGATGATATCACATGATTGCTTTTGATAAGAGATGTCTGCCACCTATGTGTGAATCAGCCATTTCAAGCTATTTTTCCTAGTCCCTAGAGCTGTTTCTCTCCTCCCCTCCCCTCCACCCAACCCCTCATAAATAGATCAAGTCACTCATTCAAGTACTACTTTGTTAATGTTTTCCTGAGACGGTTGCTCAATGATAATTTGTTACTTTGAAGCCCACAATGACTTTTAACTGAAGCATCTACTGTCACATGCTAGCATTTAAATCTCAGTGGATGTTGCTTTCTCCTTCTCACTCAGAAAAAAAGTACATTTTCCCCTCCAAATATCTGTATTAGCATTTGGTTTAGGTTTTCCTGGAATAGGTTAACTGAATTACAAATTGTAGCTTCTGAAATTATTGTCTAATGTGAATTAACCCAGGTAAGAAATAAAAATTCTATTATCTATCTATCTGTAATCTAAAAGACCACAAGATTACTTTAATATGTATCCCCACTAAAATATTGGGTTCTAGTTTTATTGGAAAAAAAATCTTAGCACACATCTTCCAAGCCCTTCAACTATTTTTTGTCAATTAAAACAAATATTATTTAAGAAAATGCTGCCTTTGTATTTGAACAGCTTATCACTCTGTAAAGTGCAATAAATTCCATAGAAATATTAAGTCCTCTTCTATCAAAATTAAATACTAATGAAAAGCATTAAAATATAAACATTTTTCAAATGTTTAGATCAATCAGCTATTGGCAAGACAGCCCTGAAAAAGTTGTATTGTTAAGTTATTGTCTCTTTTATGTATGCTTATGACTATCTCACCAAATGATCAGATTGAGATGCAGCTAACTGAAAGTATTTTTTTAAATCAGTAAGGCATCAGTTTTATTACTTTCCTGGTGGCTCAGATGGTAAAGCGTCTGCCTGCAATGTGGAAGGTCTGGGTTCAATTCCTGATCAGGAAGATTCCCTGGAGAAGGAAATGGCCACCCACTCCAGTATACTTGCCTGGAAAATCCCATGGGTGGAGGAGCCTAGTGGGCTGCAGTCCACGGGGTTGCAAAGAATCGGACACAACTGAGCGACTAACATACACACACAAGGCATCAGTCACTTTATTACTTTAATGTCAGATGACCAGTATGGTTATCTTTTTACTAGTCTGCTTGATTTTACTCTTAAACAGTTAAGAGTGCTTGGTTATTACCAACTATTTAATAATCCATTCAACAAAAATGTACAGAGTCTCTGATAAATTCTCAGCACCATACTATTGGTATTAAGCCTGGTTCTTATCCACAAGTAGCTCATAGTTTGATAGGACAGAAAGATAGAAACTTGATAAAAATTCCGAGAGCAATTAAACTAAAATGCTGACTTATGGTTATGAGCCTTTTAGCAAAGAAGGGACAAAATATTGACTAAAAATGATGATAATGAGAAAGCAGAAGAAAAACTGGAGGAGCAGGAAGAGAAATAAGACAATTGTCATTATGATGTGCTGGGCACCCAGCTATGCTCTTTACATATAGTAACTTTTTTAAACTCATACTAATAACAGTAAAAATAATATCTAATATTCTTGAGAACTGGACAAATATTTACAAATACTGACTCACCTAACCCTTACAATCAGTCTTATAAAATAGGTGTTGGGCTTTTCCCCTCATTTCACAGATAAGAAAACTGAAGAAAAGACAGACCATGATCACAAGTTTCTCCTGCCTCATGCGAGTCTCTGAGTTGTCCCTGTAGCATCACCAATCTCTAAGCTATCAGTCTAATAGCCTAAAAGTGGATTAATCTCTTTTATTTTTTTAATTTGTAAAAAAAAAACTTAAGGGCAATAGTAAGATATAACCTCTATTTCTTTGCATTGATTGCTGAGGAAGGCTTTCTTATCTCTCCTTGCTATTCTTTGGAACTCTGCATTCAGATGTCTATCCCTTTCCTTTTCTCCTTTGCTTTTCGCTTCTCTTCTTTTCACAGCTATTTGTAAGGCCTCCCCAGACAGCCATTTTGCTTTTTTGCATTTCTTTTCCGTGGGTATGGTCTTGATCCCTGTCTCCTGTACAATGTCACGAACCTCCGTCCATAGTTCATCAGGCACTCTGTCAGATCTAGTCCCTTAAATCTATTTCTCACTTCCACTGTATAATCATAAGGGGTTTGATTTAGGTCATACCTGAATGGTCTAGTGGTTTTCCCTACTTTCTTCAATTTAAGTCTGAATTTGGCAATAAGGACTTCATCAAAGCAAAGAAATAGAGGAAAACAACAGAATGGGAAAGACTAGAAATCTCTTCAAGAAAATTAGAGATACCAAGGGAACATTTCATGCAAAGATGGGCCCAATAAAGGACAGACATGGTATGGACCTAACAGAAGCAGAAGATATTAAGAAGAGGTGGCAAAAATACACAGAAGAACTGTACAAAAAAAGATCTTCATGACCCAGATAAACACGATGGTGTAATCACTCACCTAGAGACAGATATCCTGGAATGTGAAGTCAAGTGGGCCTTGGAAAGCATCACTACGGACAAAGCTAGTGGAGGTGATGGAATTCCAGTTGAGCTATTTCAAATCTTGAAAGATGATGCTGTGAAAGTGCTGCATTCAATATGCCAGCAAATTTGGAAAACTCAGCAGTGGCCACAGGACTGGAAAAGGTCCGTTTTCATTCCAATCCCAAAGAAAGGAAACGCCAAAGAATGCTCAGACTACTGCACAATTGCACTCGTCTCACACGCTAGTAAAGTAATGCTCAAGATTCTCCAAGCCAGGCTTCAGCAATACGTGAACTGTAGACTTCCAGATGTTCAAGCTGGTTTTAGAAAAGGCAAAGGAACCAGAGATCAAATTGCCAACATCTGCTGGATCATCAAAAAAGCAAGAGACTTCCAGAAAAACATCTATTTCTGCTTTATTGACTATGCCAAAGCC
>NW_011494800.1:6839319-6857895 GCF_000754665.1 Bison bison bison
GACTTTTTTTGGAGGGCTCCAATATCACTGCAGATGGTGACTGCAGCCATGAAATTAAAAGACGCTTACTTCTTGGAAGGAAAGTTATGACCAATCTAGATAGCATATTCAAAAGCAGAGACATTACTTTGCCAACAAAGGTCCGTCTAGTCAAGGCTATGGCTTTTCCAGTAGTCATGTATGGATGTGAGAGTTGGACTGTGAAGAAAGCTGAGTGCTGAAGAACTGATGCTTTTGAACTGTGGTGTTGGAGAAGACTCTTGAGAGTCCCTCGGACTGCAAGGAGATCCAACCAGTCCATTCTAAAGGAGATCAGCCCTTGGATTTCTTTGGAAGGAATGATGCTAAAGGTGAAACTCCAGTACTTTGGCTACCTCATGCGAAGAGTTGACTCATTGGAAAAGACTCTGATGCTGGGAGGGATTGGGAGCAGGAGGAGAAGGGCACGACAGAGGATGAGATGGCTGGATGGCGTCACCAACTCGATGGACGTGAGTTTGAGTGAACTCCAGGAGTTGGTGATGGACAGGGAGGCCTGGTGTGCTGCAGTTCATGGAGTTGCAAAGAGTCGGACACAACTGAGAGACTGAACTGAACTGAAGATATAACCAAGCAAGCAAAACACAAAATGTATGAAAAGATTACATGTTCAACTTAGGAACTTCATAACCCTATTTTGAACCTAAAACTAGATCTTTTCTGTAATATTGTAGCTTTCTTTTACCTGGATAACTCCTACACATTCTTTCAGATTCAAATCAAGAATTACACCCCTAACCAACACACACACACACACAAACACACACACACACACGCACACACACCCTCACCACTGTGGAATCTGGTTCAGGTACTTTGGGTTTGCATAATACCCCGCATCTCCCTGTCTTGATCCACACATCCTACTTTGATGTTGACTCATTTGTCTACCCCATTTGAGTGTAAATCTCAAAAAAAGTGTAAATACTTTTTTACTCTCTCTGTTGGTAAATGGTCAGTGCTTTGCACTTAGTATTTATTGAGTCAATAAATAAGTTTAACAAGATTCCACTCATTGTATTTTCACAGTGCAATTACAACAATCATAATGTACATATACTAAAACTTTGCAAGCTTCTTGCAAGGGAACTCCCCTCTCCTGACATCCTTACCACAGAGATCTAGGCTTTTATAGGTGGGGTGTGTGTGTGTTCGGTAGCTCAGTTGTGACTCTCTGCGACCCTATGGACTATAACCCTACAGGCTCCTCTGTCCATGGGATTTCCCAGGCAAGAATACTGAAGTGAATTGCCATTTCCTACTCCAGGGGATCTTCCTGACCCAGGGATCGAACCCACATCTCCTGTGTCTCCTGCATTGCAGGTGGATCTTTACCACTGAGCCACTGGGGAAGCCCTTTTATAGGTGGAAGCAAGTTAAGAGGAGAACAAGCTACTCTTCTTCTCTCCCCTAGCTCCCAACCTGCTCCTGGGGCAAGGCTGAGAATGGAACTCAGGACAGGTTCCCTGGAGGAAAGGACTGGACAATGTTGCTTCTCCTCACACTGTGATGTCCACTCACTGGAGATAATTCTTACCACCTTAGAGGAAAGAGCCTCTCTCATTTTGATCACGGAGAAGGCAATGGCACCCCACTCCAGTACTCTTGCCTGGAAGGTCCCATGGATGGAAGAGCCTGATAGGCTGCGGTCCATGGGGTCGCTGAGAGTCCGACATGACTGAACTACTCCACTTTCGCTTTTCACTTTCATGCATTGGAGAAGGAAATGGCAACCCACTCCAGTGTTCTAGCCTGGAGAATCACAGGGATGGGGGAGCCTGGTGGGCTGCCGTCTATGGGGTCGCACAGAGTTGGACATGACTGAAATGACCTAGCAGCAACAGCAGCAGCAGCATTTTGGTCAATGACCTCACTGAGGGCTCAAGATAAGACAGATCTCTACTAAATGCAAAAGAGTCAAAGAAGCAGAGATGAAAATGGAAAAAAAAAAACAAAACTTACAATTATGAGATTATGAGTACCCTGGATGACTGAGCACTTATATACAAGATTTCACTGCACCCTCACAACTAACCCAAGAGTTTTTATGCACTTGAGGCTCTTGAGTTCTGCTTCAAATACCTCTATACATTTGGCTTGACTCTTCTCTAATGAGTGGGCTTCCCAGGTGGCTCTGGGGTAAAGAATCCACTTGCCAATGCAGAAGGTGCAGGTTCGAGCCCTTTGTCAGGAAGATCCTCTGGGAGAAGGAAATGGCAACTTGATCCAGTATTCTTGCTAGGAAAATCCCATGGACAGAGGAGCCTGGCAGACTACAGTCCATGGGGTCACAAAAGAGCTGGACACAACTTAGGGACTAACCAGCAACAGCTAATGAGCACCTAAGCTCTTAGATAGAAGCAGCTAAATAATGCGGGGGAAATACTACTAATAATCATGATAGCAATGGAAGATGCATTTCAACAATAATGAATTCAAAGAAATTACAAAAGGCAGACAAATAAATGCCCTGATACCCATTTAGTATCAAGCAAACAGCCCTAAACTCCTTGGTGGTTCCTTAGTGTATCATTGTGTTATTAAAAAAAATTAATATTTAATATTACTAATGATTGTAAGGCACAAAGAATATATGGAGTATACACTATTTTAGAAAGTATTTAATGTTTTGTACTTTTTTAGTATTAAAGCTTAAAAGATGTGTAAATAAGCTAGCCCTTGACAACCCTTTAAACATCTCAGGATTTCCTTGCAGCAGATGTTTGCTGAGATATGAGAGGCATTTCTTTAAAAAGTTAGAGACTAATGGAAGCTAATGTTTAGAATGTCTCTTTCTCCTGAGTCTGTCTATGAAACTACAGTGAAACTTTATTAAATAACAACCTTGTAAAATGTAGTGTTAAATTATTTACATAGAGACTGGACCAAAGCTGGGGTTTACAATATCAACGTATAATTATAAAAATTATTAGTAAATCAAAATCTCCAGGGGAATGCTTAAACAAATCAATGGAAGGGGTGACTCGCATTCATCCCCTCTGAGTCTCATCTTTGGAGAACATACTCAGGTTTCTATATATCTAGAGGCACAGGAGGGTTATATGAAAAAATCAAGTGAAAGAATAAGCTTTTAAACAGATCATGCAGGTTGAGTGGGTTGTTCAATATTAAATGGCTTTTCAAATTGCAAGACAAGGATGAAGACTTTGTCAGTTTCTTCTGAGTGACATGTTGACAGATATTAGGGCTATGATAGCTCAGTGGAGGACAAAGATTTTATATGCCTGCAATAAGGACGTTAACGAATTTGACAGTAGACAGCAGCTTGTACAAACTACTGTGCTGATACCATTCTCTGTTCAAAGATGACAAGTGTCATGATAATGATGAAAATCAACCAACGAGGGTGAAATCAATCAGCTTAGAAAGGATACTGAAAATAGAATACAGATGGGGGTTTCTGTGCATTTGAGATCTTTAAAATGACTAATATTTCAGATGCAGTCACTAGCAGTCCAGTGCCTTTTCTTCATCCCTCATTCTCTATTCTCTTACCCAGCCAAGATAAATCTGAAAACCTACAAGCTGCATTTGGTAAAAGTGTATCTTTTAGATGACAGTAGAGAATGTTCCAGAAATACATCATTATGGAGAATTAAAGGCCAGGCAAGGGCTATGAGTTAAGTTTAGAAAATTTTCTGTGACTAAACATAAACATCATGTATGTTTCTATTGCTTCCCAGGTGGCTTAGTGAGAATGTAGGAGACGTGAGTTTGATCCCTGGGTCAGGACAATCCCCTGGAGAAGGAAATGGTAACCCATTCTAGCATTCTTGCCTGGAAAAGCCCATGGACAGAGGAGCCTGGCAGGCTACAGTCCATGGGGTCGCAAAACATCAGACATGACTCAGGGACTAAGCAACAACAGATATGCATTTTGTGTTAATTATACACCAGGTACTTTGTTAAATCTAGAGTTAGATGAGATAGACAATATCACTGTCTTCCTAAAGTTTGCATTCAAGTGGTTGAGATAGAAAATTACTCAAATAAACAAACAAGTTAACAAATACTCACATAAATTTTGTTATGAAGGAAATAAGATGGTGAGCCAGAGTAACTGAGGGAGGTTATGGACAATAGATGACCACGGAATGCCTCTCAGAAGAGGCGACATTTGAGCCAAAACCTAAAGTTTGAAAATTATCAAGTGAAGAGATGGGATGCTGGAACGAGTGAGGGGCAGTGAATGTTCTAGACAGAGGGAAGGGAAAATTCAAAGGCCAAGAGGTGGGAAAGGATTAGAAGAATTGAAAGAAGGCCAGCGTGGCTAAAGAAGAATGACCAAGAGGGAGAAGGATGTGAGAGGGTGTTGACAAGAAAGGGAAAAGCCAGTTCGTGCAGAACCTTTAAACTAAAAAAATCATTGTAAGGTTCATTGGAAACTGGGAGTTGGAGGAATGACCATCTTGATGTTGACAGAGGTTTGGATGGAGATAGAAAGAAGTAAATGCAGGTGAGATCGAATTTGGAGATAAGAAAAACAAGACTTGTTTATGGATTGATATTGAGGAGGAGCATTTGGAAGAATCAAAGATGCGTCTTAGGTCTTTGGCCTGAGTTACTGAAATGGCAAATGAACAGAAGAAAAACAGGTGTGGGAATATAGGATCAGACGTACCCCACCATATGTATCACACCATATAACTTACATACAGAGTATATCAGGAGTATCACACCATAACTCATGTACAGAGGTTGGCGAAAAGTTTTCTATATTATAATCCTTGGGATTCTTAACCACACAGTCAAGTAAAATACAGAACTATATATATAAGAGAAATGCTCAGCAACAGGAATTAGAACTCCAAGTCTATGTTTTACCGCTTATTATGCAACCATGAACATTATGAATCATCTACTCTTGCTTTCCACTGATCACAGCAATGCCTTCTAGGGTTGGTGAAAATTTTCATTCTGTTTTTTTTCTGTAAGATGTTATGGAAAAACTCAAACAACCATTTTGGCCAACCCGTAATATATCCAGCACTCACACACACTACTCCAGAAGCAGCCACTCCATTTCAGGAAAGCCCCAATTGTTAAAAATTTCTTTTTAATGTTGACTCAATACTCAGTGCAACTATACACACCAGGATTAACCTCTCAACCACACAGCTGTCCCTGGTACTCTCTCTCTTGCTTCTGGTATCTGAATTTGATCCTAGTTATAACCATGCTCATACTTATACCAAAGAGTCAAAACCCTAATTTTTGTCATTGTGAAGTGAAGTAAAAGTCATTCAGTTGTATCCGACTTTTGAGACCCCATGGACTATACAGTCCATGGAATTCTCCAGGCCAGAATACTGGCGTGGGTAGCCTTTCCTTTCTCCAGGGGATCTTCCCAACCCAGGGATCAAATCCAGGTCTTCCGCATTGCAGGCAGATTCTTTACCAACTTGTGAAACATTTTTAGTTGCCTTAAACATTTTGATATTCAATAATTATAAATCGTCAATCTATTGACATATACATACTGCTATGAGAACCTACTATATAGCAAAAGGGAAGAAAATGTACAATCTGTTTGTCGGACATTTATTTGTTGTCGTTGAGTCGCTCAGTCATGTCTGACTCTTTTGCAACCTCATGGACTATAGCTTGCCAGGCTCTTCTGTTCATGGGATTTCCCAGACAAGAACACTAGAGTGGGTGGCCATTTCCTTCTCCAGAGGATCTTCCCCACCTAAGGATCAAACCCATGTCTTCTGCATTGGCAGGAAGATTCTTTACCACTGGGCTTCCCTGGTGGCTCAGTTGGTAAAGAATCCACCTGTAATGCAGGAGACCCAGATGTGGACAATATTGTGGATTGCTTGGGGGTTCGTAGGGAAAAAAGGTCACTGTAATCATTTTCTTGTCTTTTGATTTATAGTTAGTGAAGCTAAAATATACAACTGAGCAAAATAATTTAATTTCCACTTGCCCACTGATTTTCCTTTGTTTCCACCTGTCATTTTCTCATCTCTTCTCCTAATTCTTTTTTTTTTTTTTACTATCATTTCATTGGGGTTTGGGAAGCAGTAAAGTTAAATTCGTGCTGTTCAGTGTCAGGATAAAGCAGAAATCTAACAATATAATTGTGCACTTTGTCTTCTTCTCCCACATTAGTTATCCAAAAATGTGGTTATGCTCCATTGTTCAATTTAAGACTTTCAAAGATAAATTTTACCAAAATTATTTTTTAAGAAAATTGAATAGCAGGAAAAGCTAAAGCAATGTAGAGGAATTAGATGGTCTCTAGGCTGGTCCGGGTGTGACTTATTCATGGTCACCTAGTTTTTCAAATAACCATGAAGTGATACAAAGTGACTGTTAACAGAAAAGAGAGAGTGCTATTATGGGTTGTTTATTATTGTTGCAAAATAATACATAGGAGCTCTGAGACACAGAGGTAGTTACATTGTAGTCACACAAAGGGAACTTGAGCTCATGTCTCTTTCAATGAAAGGACTAACATTTTGGCAGTTAAGGGTTTCTGTTGGCTTGCTGCTACCTGAATTTAAAACTCAGCTTCAGCATATCTTCAATGACAGTTTTGAACACAACTGGTGAAATCTACCACGGTGTGCAACTGTTTTCCATAAGAGCAGTATTTACTAGAAACAATTGCCTATAATATATTCACATCTTAGGAGTAATCGCATAATGGTATATCTAATGACATCTCAAGGATAAATTCTCCTTGAAATACAGTTTCTTTTGAAAAACAGAATAAGAAGGACAGGAAGGTATAAGAAGGATTTGGGGGTCCCAGGTCATTGCCTTAGAAGCAAATCTGGTATGCATTAAGCAAATGTTATCTACTCTGAATATTAAATGATAATTCATGTCAAGGTAGAGAGATTGCAGATGGCTAGTCTGCTTACATTTCAGACTGCCTTCTTGGTAACGTAAATATCACCAAGAACATCATGAACCACCTCACAAAATATTCAGAGTGAAATGAGAGAAAATGTGTAAAAAGGCAATAGTTATCAATGGACACAGACTATTCTTCAGATAACTCTACAAAAGGGAAGTCGTGAAAAAATTGCAGCCTCTCCTGAATCAATGAGCTGCATCATATTCCTTGTTCCTTTCTTCCTCTTTCACCTTTGCCACCACCAGACCTTCCCATGTGTGACCCTAGAATGCTTTCCATCTCCACACTCTCCTCACATCTGAGCTCTTCTCTCCCTTCAAGCTTAAGCCCGCTGGTCACCCCTTAAGAAGAGTCTTCACTGGCCAGCTCTCCAATGAGGTCTCCCACAGCCCCTTTCTATCCCATCTCTCTTGTTATTATGTCACAGTAGCTGCATCAATCTGCAATAGTGTTGTTAATACTGTGCTTGGGTTTCTTTTTTGTTTGTTTGCTGTCTTTTTATAACTTTATTATTTTTTCATTGGAGGATAATTGCTTTACAATGTTGTGTAAGTTTCTGTACAACAACGTGAATCAGCTATAAGTACACGTATATCCCCTCCCCCTTGAGCCTCCCTCCCACCACCCCCTCCATCCCACTCTTCTAGGTCATCACAGAGCATGGAGCTGAGGTTCACCTGAGTTAGGTTCACTCGTTCAATATCTGTCTCCCCAGTGGGATATAGGTCCCGTGAAGGTAGAGCCACATCAATTTTATTCACCACTGGAATTTATTCACCACCACCATAGTGGTGCCTTATGCAATGTCAGCACACAGTTATCAGTCAATAAATATTTTAAGAATGAATAAATGAATGACCCAGTTTAAGCAAAACACATACATTGAATGGGTTGCCTCATCATTGCTGCTGGGAAAAAAAAAAAAAAAACAGCTTGAGAATCTGACCCTCTGGCAGGACCTCTTAGTCTTACCATCCAGTACAATGAAGAAGAGAAAACAAAGGTAAACCTACCATACTGACACTTTCCCAGCACTGGATGCATTCACCAGTTTCTAAAGGTCACTGCCATCAAGTTACTCACAATGCACCGGCTACCAAGGAAGCCTGGCAGGGATGGGAGAGGCAGAGATGGGGTGGGCACAGGGGGATCTAAACATTCATGTCACAGCAGTTTGAAACCATGAGTTCTGAAACCAATGAGCTCTTCTACCAACTGGGTTCCTCTTTGAACAGGCTTGAATTAACCTGCTCTGGAAAAAAAAAATTAGAAGTATTCTTTTTCTGGGGACAGAAAGATGTAAATGCAGGGGTCTGGCAGTGGGAGAGAGGGAGGAAAAGAGGTTGATAAACAGGGACCAAAAAAAAAAAAAAATGTTGGCAGCCAAAAAAGGTGCTGTATATTAGCTACTATGATCTAAAATGGCCCAGCAGAGATTGGCGCAACATCTGCCCTGCTCATTTCCTGTGTGTCTACATATTCATGCCCAGCTCTCTGAATTCTCTGGAGGCACTTGAGTACACAGGAAGATGAGTTCCAATGAGTTGCAGCCTCCTGCTTTGCTGAAAGGATATGAAAAGAAAGCTTGCCTCCTTGATTCAACTTCAGCCTCAGCATTTTTGAGCTTTTACTAACCAAAGCAGATTTTAGGTACATGGGAAAGAAGAAACGAAAGATAAAGCAAATATAGAAGTTAGATGGATGTACACTCACTACCTGACTCAATGGACATGAGTTTGAGCAAACTCTGGAAGATAGTGAAGGGCAGAGAAGCCTCGTGTGTTGCAGTTCATGGGGTCTCAGAGTTGGACACGATTGAGCAGCTGAACAACAGCAACAACACTCGCTGAATGATAGAAAACATGACAAGGGCCCTCGACACAGAGGACTTGGGTTCCAGATCCTGCTCCACCTCTTACTAGCCGTGTGGGCTGGTCACTTACCTGCACTGAAGCTCAGTGTCTTCATCTGTAAAATAAGCAGAAACATGGTGCTCTGAGAATTAGCTAATATCCATGAAATTATGGGCAGGGGATAAGTAATAAATGATACAGTGTTTGTTATTTAGAATAATTCAAGCATCCATCAAGCTTTTTTCCTTCGTATCAAGTTAGGAATTTGTCCACATTTGGAAAACTATATCAGCTCTGCCCTTAACCTTGACCTTGATCAAGTCACAGATTTTTGTTTCTGAACAATACACTAAGTCCAATGAGCCACTTCCACATCTTCAAGCTTTTCTTTGAGTGTTAGTCACTCAGTCGTGTCCGACTCTGCAACCCCGTGGACTATAGCCTACCAAGCTCCTCTGTCCATGGAATTCTCCAGGCAAGAATACTGGAGTGGATAGCCATTCCCAAGGGATCTTCCCAATTCAGAGATTGAACTCAGGTGTCCTGCATTGCAGGCAAATTCTTTACCATCTGAGCCACCAGGGAAGCCCAGGCTTCTCTTTATGAAACTTTATATAACTGTATATAACTTTTCCTTCTGTCTCATCAGTCGTACACCATTCCTTTCCTCAAGTCTCACCTTTTCTTCTCTGGAAATCCACCTTGTCTTCCAAGGTTGAGTTCAAAAGCCAATGTTTCTGTCAAGCTTTGCTGGAAGCTCCCAGTCATATTCGATCTCCTTTTCTTCTGCACTCATTTCTCCATTTATGCATGCATTCCATAACCAATTATTAAGAACCTGCTAGATACCAGGGGATTTGATAGATGCCTAAGATAAAAGGGTAGATGCCTAGACATTAAGATGAATAAGACACAGTCCCTAGACCTCGTCTAGTGAGGAGGACTGAGAACTGGGCAGATGAATGCATTGGAGTGTGATGCAAGTAACAAAGGTGTGCACATGGCCCTCGGAGCCCATGAGAGAAACTCTTCTCCAACAGCAGTTACTTATACCTCTGGTTCCCCTGCAATGGTAAGGAATCTGCTTGCAATGCAGGAGACCCGGGTTTGATTCCTGGGTTAAGGGGATCCCCTGGAGAATGAAATGGCAAACCACTCCAATATTCTTGCCCAGAGAATTCCATGGACAGAGAAGCCTGGTGGGCTACAGTCCATTGGGTCATAATATGAACATGACTGAGCAACCAACACTCACTCACTGGCTCACACTCCCTTTGAGTTTCTTTGTCTCATAGCTTATCAGTAACATAACTGTCCTCCTCGTTACATCATGAATTCCTTGAGGCCAGATGCTGTCTTATTTGTCTTTGTATGCCTGCAGCATCTTTCACAATATGTTGCAAGTAGTAGGTGTCCAATAAATTTATTCTGAATGTATTATCAATATGTGGATGAAATGAAGCCATCAGCAATGAGCACTTGCAAGTGTCTTGGTCTGCCTTGAAAGATCCATATTCTGAGAAAAGAAATACACACAGAGTACATTATTAGAAGAAGTAGAGAGTATTAAAGTCAAGCAGCTGGAGTTCAAATGCCTATATTAGTCTTCAATAACTGTTTACATTAGGCAACTTCCTTCACCAGACTGTATCTCAATTCCTTTATCTGTTAAATGGAAGTGATGAGAATAGTATCTACCACCGAGAGTTGCTATAAGAATTAGAGGAATTAGTGAAGTGAAAGTCACTCAGTCATGTCTGTCTCTTTGTGACCCCATGGACTATACAGTCCATGGAATTCTCCAGGCCAGAATACTGGAGTGAGCAGTCTTTCCCTTCTCCAGGGGACCTTTCCAACCCAGGGATCGAATCCAGGTCTCCCACATTGCAGATGGATTCTTTGCCAGATTCTCTACCAGAGCCACAAGGGAAGCAATCTACTCATTAAAAGCACTTAGAAAGTGTCTCAATGGTAGCTCTCAATAACCATTAGCTGTCATTCTTCTCCTAAACAGATTCAAAGACCTTCACTCCTGTAGAACATGGACTACTCAAGGCTGATCAAAAATCTGAATTCCACAGATAAAACATTTAGTTTCAAACTTTTGCACTTCTTGCATGTCTATTGGTAATGCTAGTCTCCTAAAAATCCCAAAACTGCTGGTTTATAACATTTACAATACTCCTTAACTTTTTTTTTAACCACACAAGAAAGTATGATGCCATCTTGGCATTCGAAATGTCCAATTTGAAATGATCAACTCTATTCATTGACTAACATCAATGTGAAAAGCCTTTCATAAAAATAACAAACAAATATTCCCATTTATGATGTTGCTGTTATGTTGTCATGTACTTTACATATATTATCTCCAATTCTTAGAACAATATGAAAATAGATGCTACTAGATCCATTTTATAGATGATAAAATTGAGGCTCAGGAGGGTCAGGATCTTCACCCAAAGGTTCCACTATTACAATTAGTTTGGCACACGCTAGTGCTATCTTAGGGCTTCCCTAGTGCTCAGATGGTAAAGAGTCTGCCTGCAATGCAGGAGATCCAGGTTTTATCACCCTAGTCTTTTCACTCTTTACATTAGGCCTCTAATTAGCTTTAGTTTACTCTTGGCTTCATTATCCTCCATCTGCTTTTTCAGCACCATTAGAAGGATGAAATTTCCAGACAGAAGTAGGAATGGTTGAATATAAATTTGAGCATTGAAAATACTTTGCCATATAATTTCAATAATTTCATGTGATTCAAGGTGGAAACAAGGTTCCAAGTCCCCCGATGCCACTTGTACTTTCCAGACAATTCTATAGCAACGTTGACTGACATGTGGCTACCAATTTGACTTTCTGAGATTGGTAGCCAGGGCCTCTGTTTGCCAGTTTCAATATTTAATAGCCATTAAAGCTAGTTTATCCTTTTTCATATATTTAAACTCTTTTTGCATGCAAAACCCATTAGCTTTTATTCTGTCCACTACAGAATTTACAGACAGCTGGTCATTGCCGTCTTTACAATTATCCTTCAAATGGTCTAAGGCAGAATTGTCCAAGAGAAATATTGGGTTGGCCAAAAAGATCATTCAGGTTTTTCTGTAAGACAGTAAGAAAAACCAGAATGAACTTTTTGGCTAACCAAATAGAACACAAGCCACACCTGTAATTTTTAGTGTCTGGGTCTCCTGCACTGGCTGCCACTGAGCCACCAGGAAGCCCACTTGATATCTTATGGGGACATTATTCAATCTATTATAAATAGATTAAAATATATCATAAATAATATATTTTAGTTGATCCAATAGATCTATTTCCATTTCAATATGTAATCAACATTTAATACTAAATCTTCCAAATCTGGTGTTTGTGTGTACATATTTTTATATTTACAATACAGCTCAATTAGATTTAGCCACACCTTAACTGTTCAGAAGCCACATGTGGTCATTATATGGGATGGTAGAGTAAGGAATGCTTCAATTTTCTCATCAAACAGTTTCTTTCCTTGCTCAGAAGCAAAGAATCGTCAACCAGTTTCCTCAATAAAGGTGTCTGTATTCAATTTTTTTTCTTTTTATCACCATAAGTATGATTCCTATCTTTCTGCTTCATAGGATTGATGTGAAGATTAAATTATGAAAGCTTTTTTAGAAAATGTAAACCACTATATAGTCCTTTAAAAGCCACCCAACTATGTTGCCAAAGTCTCTTGGTCAGTATCTCATGGTCATTCATGCTCATCACTTGGTCATAACTGAGAACTACAACAAAACAGCAAAAGTAAAGGAGTGAGCCATTCTGCAGACTAGAGTGGGAAGCTTGAGCAGTACAGCTGGTTGTGGATAAAGAAACAGGAGGGACATAGAATCAGTGTCTAGAGAAACATCAGAAAGCAGTGAGTCAATTTCAGCACAGAAAATATGGTTTTATTCACTCGCTCAGCAAACGTACTCTGTCCTAGGCAGAGTGCTAGGTGCTAGCGATGCAATGGTGAAAGGAAAAAAAGATACAGTCCTCGCCCCCTTGCAGTGTAGAGTCTAGAGAGGAGGCAAAAATCAATGAAATGGGAAAACTGCGACTGTGATCTTTTCTACCAAGAAGCAGAACATGATTCTCTGAGAGGGAGCTTTTGACCTTTGTCAGGGGGGTCAGAGACGATTTCCTTAAGGAAATGATGATTAAGCTGAGACGTGAAGCATAAATAAGAATTAATTCAGTGAAGAGGAGAGGAAAAGACATTGCAGGCAAAAGAAACTCAAGAGCAGTGTCCCTTGTGTGAAAGGAATCATGATGAGATGAGGGATGAAAGCCAGCATGTTTAGGGTTCAGAAAACAAGCTGGGGGACCAGGCACAAGATGAAACCCAAGCGGTAGGAGGGGATGCAGTTATGTGAGCGTGGATGAGAGTTTCATCTTTTCCCTACAGTAAATAGTAATTCACTGACAAGTTTTGTGCCTTGAAAAGATCATTCTGCTGGAGTGTGAGGAATGGATTGCTGGGGGCACAAGGGTAGATACAGGCTGGAGAAGGGACAAGAAGTCTGGGCAGTATGGCACGCTGGAAAGTACAGAATAGTCCTTGCATCACTGTATTCTTTCATATCTCACATCTAATCCTTTAGGAAAAAATCCTTTTGGCTGAATCCAAATGAATCCTTTTATCACTTCTAATAGAAAACTATTATCCAAGATTCCATAATTTCTCCTCTGGATTAAATCAATTATCTTGTTTGGTCTCCATGCTGCCAATATGGACCCTATAGTTTATTATTCTACACAGAGAAGCCAAGGGGATTCTCCTAAAATGGAAGTCAAACCATGTCACTGGCAAGTTCAACACCCATCTTGCTCAGAATGAAAGCCAATGTGTTTATAGGAGGCGCTTCCTGATCTGGCCCCCAAATATGACCTCATCTCTTACCACTTGCCCCTTGGTCATATGGTCAACTTGGTCTTCTTTAAACAAACCAAGCATCAGCCTCACTCAGAGCCTTGGAACTTGCTATACCATCTGCCTGGAACATTCTTTCCTTAGACACTCAAGCTTCCTTAGATCAAGTCACCGTTTTTATCTCCATTTAGCCCCTTATCATTTGAGTCCCCCAATTAAAACCACAGCTCTACATTTTATACCAAAGAAGGTGAGGGCGCAAACTGCAGAGGTACCTGGAAGGAAGGCACTCCAAGCTTCAGGAATCACAAATATCAAACCCTGAGGCAGGAGCTCGAAGAACAAGGAAGCCAACCAGGTGGAGGAGTGTTGGTTGAAGGTAGGGTGGGAAGGGCCGGCTGTGCTCAAAGTAACAAAGACAAGTTCACGTGGAACTTGCACGTACACCTTTGTGAGGATGTTGCTTTCACTCTGAGATGAGAAGTCATTGCAGGGTTCAGAGCAGAGGTGTGATGTGAGCTGATGTATTTTAATAGGTAGGTTCTGGATACTATATTGAAAATTGACTGGGGGAAGGGGAAGGTGGGATAAATTGGGGATTAGGATTGACATATATACACTGCCAGGGGCTTCCCTGATAGCTCAGTTGGTAAAGAATCTGCTTGCAATGCAGGAGACCCTGGATCGATTCCTGGGTCCGGAAGACCTGCTGAAGAAGGGATAAGACACCCACTCCAGTATTCTTGGACTTCCCCTGTGGCTCAGCTGGTAAAGAAGATGTCCGCAATTCGGGAGACCTGGGTTAGATCCCTGGGTTGGGAAGATCCCCTGGCGAAGGGAAAGGCTACCCATTCCAGTATTCTGGCCTGGAGAATTCCATGGACCATAGTATAGTCCATGGGGCTGCGAAGAGTTGGACATGATTGAGAGACTTTCACTTCACTATACGCACTGCCATTTGTAAAACAGATAGTAGGAAGCTGCTGTATGACACGGAGCTCAGCTCGGTGCTCCATGATGACCTAGATGGGTGTGATGAGGGTGAGGAGGCTCAAGAGGGAGGGGATATATGTATACGTATAGCTGGTTCACTTGGTTGTACAGCAAAAACTAATACAACATTGTAAAGCAATTCTACCTCAATAAAAATTTAATTAATTAAAAAGAAAGAGAGATATGTAAACTTAAGACTGGTTCACATTTTTGTACAGCAGAAACCAACACAGCATTGTAAAGAAATTGTCTTTCAATTTAAAAAAAGCCCCATTTTAAAAAGAAGAAAGTTGACTTGTAGGAGCAAGGGTAGAAGGGGGAGTTGAGTTGTGAAACTCTTAACAAACCAGCTAAGACATGTTGGCAGCTTGTACAAAGCTCACAGCAGTGGAGGTGGTGAGAAGTGTTCAGAGTCTGGATGTATTTTGAAGGTAGAGCCAACGGAATTGGCTGAAAGACCAAGGGTGTGGTGTGAGAGAAAGAAATTGAGATCAGGGGTCGGAGCAGTTGGAAAGGAGGGCAGTCATTCACTGGGAACAGCAGCCCACTTGTGATGCTGGCTTCAAATGACCATTTGATGTCCAAGTGGAGACATCAGAGAGGCTGCAGCATGCATTCGGGGGAGGGGTCTGGGCTGGATATATACGTCTGGGAGGCATCAGTGTATAGGTGGGCTTCCTGATTCGCCTGCAATGGAGGAGACCTCGGTTCGATTCCTGGGTTAGGAAGATCCCCTGGAAAAGTAAATGGCAACCCACTCCAGTATTCTTGCCTGGAGAATCCCATGGACAGAGGAGCCTGGAAGGCTACAGTCCATGGGGTATTTTCAGCCTTGAGCTTGGGTGAGTCACCAAGGGAATGGTAGCTGCTAGCCATTGAAGTGAAGTGAAGCAAAAGTTGCTAAGTCATGTCTGACTCTTTGTGACCCCATGGACCATACAGTCCATGGAATTCTCCAGGCCAGAATACTTGAGTGGTTAGCCTTTCCTTTCTCCAGGGGATCTTTCCAACCCAGGGACTGAACCCAGGTTTCCCACATTGCAGGCGTATTCTTTGCCAGCTGAGCCACAAGGGAAGCCCAAGAACACTGGAATGGGTAGACTAACCCTTCTCCAGTGGATCTTCCCCACCCAGGAATTCAACTGGGGTCTTCTGCATTGCAGGCAGATTCTTTACCAACTGAGATATCAGGGAAGTCCAGCCATTAAAGGGATCTTCTATCAAATCTTCTATAAATGGAGTGGGTTCACACTTTAAACACACTGAGAAAATGGTTGTTCTGGGCTGCAACCTACTAAATGGGAAGGAGCTTCCCACAGCCAGGTGAAAGGAACGAAGTAATGTGGGTAGACAGTTGTTCCAAGGGTCTGAACTACTGCTCACGGGCACCAGTGCTCTAGTTAACCTCACAGAGAACAAGCAGCCAGAAGAGTTCCCAGGCCCAGCTCCCTGTTGTTATAAAAGACTCCAGTCTCCTCGAGGACCAAAGTCCTGACATGAGTTACAATGTTGAGGTCACCCTGGGATGATTTATTGTTCTGGGCACAGTTTTATAGCTACACTTCCTCCCACCACATCACCTTCACTTTTATACTCAGCTCTAGCAATTTGTAAAAGCTCCTGGGTCATAATAATTATAATGATTATCCCAATTCTCTGACCACAGCCAAAAGGACAAGCTGATGTAAACCCAAAGAGGATTTCCTCCACTGCTGGTCCCAGGGCAGAGAAGACGGCAGGTCTGATGCCCATGGTGTCCATTTCTCACCCCGACTTTACTGCTGGCTTAGTCCTCCAGGAAGGTCTGACCTGGATCATGAAAACGGAAGTCAGAGCACCCTGTTGGTGGGAGGAGGGAGATGATAAAACACAGGGATGTATTGAATGGAGAAGGGTTTCTAACACATCAAGTACATACATGTTAGTGCAACTGTTCTTTCCATTGCCACCCCTGCTTCTCCACTTCCACCAACATTGTCATCACTGTCACCATCACTAAATAAGGGTTTTACGGCAGCACACCCAAAATCCTAAGCCACACCATTTCCCCTGTTTCCTCCTCTCCCACCACCCCTACAGCCCTACTTAGAGTTCCAGTCTAAATAAATCCCCCTACTGGGCACACACCCTGAAAAAAACTATCATGCCAAAAAAGACACTTGTAGCCCAATGTTCATTGCAGCACTATTTACAGTAGGCAGGACATGGAAGCAACCTAAACGTCCAGTGACAGATGAATGGAAAAAGGAGATGTGGCACATATATACATTGGGATATTAGCCATAAAATGAAACGAAATTGGGTCACTTGTAGAGATGTGAATGGACCTGGATTCTGTCATACAGAGTGAAATAAGTCAGAAAGAAAAAACAAATATCATATATGAAAGTATATATGTGGAATCTAGAATACGGAACAGATGAGTCGATTTGCAGGGCAGTGATAGAGATGCAAATGTAGAGAAAGGACATGTGGACACAGTGAGGGAAGAGGAGGGTAGGACAAATCGGAAGATTGCCATGGACATATACACACTACCATGTATAAAATAGATAGCTAGTTGGGAAGCTCCTGTATGGCACAGGGACTCAGCTCGGTGCTCTGTGATGACCTACGGGGTGGTATGGGGGAGCTCAAGAGGGAGGGGATATGTGTATAGATGCGGCTGATTCACTTTGATGTACAGCAGAAACTAACACAGCACTGTACAGCAATCAGCCTTCAATTAGAAAAGGCAGTGTAAGTAATAACAATAACAAGTGAGCAGTCAAAGCCATACCTTGAGCGACCAAAGTTAGGAACCCAGTCCTGTCTGCACATTTTGCCTCTCCCTTGCCTTCCTGCCCCATCTCCTGGCAGTTTATAAAGTGGTACTCCTTATTAATCTATGACTCAGGTGTGCTAGCTAATGGCATAATTTTCCTTTTTGATTGTGCTGGCTAAAAATCTCAGGTTAACTGAATCCCAGAGGTTTTGAACTGAAAGCTGCATCTTGAGCACCCCAGGCACAGAGTAGGAGGGACTCAAATAAACAGCCAGGGATGACAACGAGATGCCATTTCCATTGGCACCATGAAAGACTTGATGGAATTTTTGTATATATAAAGCAATTTATTCAATTAATTCATTAAAAAAATATGTTATGCCCACCAGCTTTGTTCTAAGAATATAGCTCATGTATGAGTGAAGTGATTGTCAATGAACTGAAGATACAATGATGAGCAAAATAGATGTTTTCCCTGCATTCATGAAACACAGAATAGTGACAGAGAAAGATAGTAAGCAAATGAATACCTCCATAATATGCACATATATTATGTGACATGGAGGGAAAGACACAGTGCTATAAATGAAGATAATGTGACACATCTTTCAGTTTGGATATTTTGGGGAAATAAGATCATGAACAGTTCTCTAAAGAAATGTCAGTTAAGCTCAAATATGAGCAGATAATAGCCAAGGAAAGAGAAGTGCCTGATACGAGACAGGGTCCTTCTCACAGAGAGGACAGGAGGTGCAGAGGCGCTGGGGCAAGAAAGAGAAGCTGGAAAAGACTGGTGACAAAACTAAAGTGGAAAAAAAAAAAAAAAAACTAAAGTGGAAAAGTGGTTGCCAGGGGTTGGGGGCCAGAGGGTCAGCTGCAAAGAGGCATAGTCTTAGAGAGATGGAAATATTCTGTGTTTTTTTAATAATTTTACCATATTTACTTATTTAGTTTGGCTGTATTGGGTCTTCCTTGTGGCCTGAGGGCTCAGTAGCTGCAGCACACAGGCTTAGTTGTGGCTTATGGAATCTTAGTTGCCCGGTCAGGGATCAAACCTGGGTCCCTTGCATTGGGAGCTCAGAGTCTTAACCACTGGACCATCAGGGAAGTCCTCGAAATATAACTTGATTGAAGTGATTGT
>NW_011494800.1:6857995-6864137 GCF_000754665.1 Bison bison bison
AGTGATTGTTACATAACCATTACTACTGCCAAAATTCACTTAAAATCACTGAATTTTATTGTATATAAATTATTCCTCATCAAAGCTTGGTGGGGGGCAATGACCATTTTCCAGTTTTCTTTTTTAAGTCTCAATTTAAGGTACACACCAATCTTACTTCACCTAATATGCAAACAAAGCAGAGAAATGCACAAAATATTAAATTCAGTGTATTTGTTTATGACTTTACTTACTTATTTAGTTAATTTATTCATGGTTCATGTGTTTTTAAAAATAATTTAAGTTGGAAAGGGAAGATTTGGGATTCAAAAGACCATTTGATATTCATATTTTCACATCTAAAATTAAAGCATCTGAACTTCTGAATCTCTTTCCTCATCTGTGAAAATGGAGAGAAAATATCTGTCATTTCATGTTGTTGAACAATTATCTCATTTAATCTCTTTGGAAGATGTCAGTGCTAATAGACACAAAGTAGGTCCTCAAGTACTAGCATTCTCTTTTGTATCTAAAGTTCAAGACCCACTCTTGGGCAGATATCTAGAAAAGATGAAAACTCTAATCGGAAAAGATATGTGCATCCCAGTGTTCATAGCAGCATTATTTACAATAGACAAGATAAGAAAGCATCTTAAGTACCTAACAACAGATGAAGGGATAAACAAGCTGTGGTAAATATATACAATGGAATATTACTCAGTCATAAAAAAGAATGAAATAATGCCATTTGCAGCAACATGGATAGACCTAGAGATTATCATAGTAAGTTAAGTCAGATAAAGACAAATATCATCACTCATATATAGAATCTAAAAATATGATACAAATGAACTTATTTCCAAAATAGACTCACAGTCACAGAAAACTATACTCAACATCTTGCAATAACCTATAATGGAAAAGAATCTTTAAAGGAACATATTTAGGTACAACTGAACCACTTTGTCACTTGAAACCAACACAACATTTTAAATGAACTATGTTTTATTTTTGTAATGAATAATAAATGAATAAAAGTCAAGCAGATTGCCAGATTATTCTGACAAAATCAGCTTCCACCAGAGCTCATGTGCAATGGTCTGTGTTGTTCTGGCTGTAGGTACGTCTGGGGCAGACCTTGGGGTGCAGAAGCAGTGGGGGATGGGCCCTGTTGTCAGGTGGGGAGAGAGCCTCTGTACCTTAACCTGCCCCACCCCAATGTGGCAGAAGCATTATCACTCAAGGTCGTGCCTGAGCTCTCACCCAAGTGAAGGGACAAAACAGAATGAGACATTTTCAAACCTCTCCAAAGAAACCAAGATTGCAAAGACAGTATTCAATTTAGATGCAAAAATAAAATAAAATAAAACTGGACACCTAAAGAAACTCTCAAATTTACCCCAACATCTATTTTCTCTCTTCTCTCATCCTTCTTCTGTTATCTCCTTTTCATGTCGTTACTATGACTTTCTAAAGTCATAAAGATGAAATTTCTAACTTCCCAATGCCGTAAATAGACTAAATTCGTTGTTAAAGGCTGAATCAATTCACTCTGACTCCCTTTAGTTTTCAATTCCCCCAAGAAAACCTAGTTTTCAATGGAAAAAGGCCACCCTTTCAACCAAGTTGGGGTGTCTCTGGAGAGAGGAATTGTGTTGATCGTCACCATAAAAATGCACAGGCAGAGGGCAGACAGGCAGAGAGCTTTGGAAAGGCTGGTAGACAAAGGAGGTGTTATGTGTCGTACAACCATTCACTGCAAAGGGATTGTTTAAGTGGAGATGGCCGCTCGACACTCACACAAGAGGGAGCCTTCATCTGGGAATAAAGGCCGCCGCCCGCCTCGGAAGCCCTCCATCTGTCGCTGCCCGTCGCCCCTTCGCTTCCAAGGTGCTGGCTGCGCTCACTGAAAACGCGGATGGATTTGTGCTGCACATGGTCACTTTCGGAAAGCACTGAGAGTCTGTCTGTGGGGAGGACAAGCCACAGCTGACTGCCTGCTCCTCCAAGCCAAAGGGGTCTCCATTTGGGGCTCTCTGCTTGCGACTCTCTTTTGATCACTGGTTCCTGATACTTTTCCTTACTGAACCTCCCTGCCCGCCACCTCCCCCTACCTTTGGATCATTCTAGCCACAAACTAGGCCAGAGATGTGTTAAGCTGCAAAACTTCTTTTGCTTTGGGGTCCAATCCAAGTCAAGGCCTGAGTACAGCACCTTCCTCTGCAAACAGAGGGGAAAAAAATGAAACTCAGTATGAATGTGAGCTCTGGAAAGGGCCCGGCTTTGGCATTTGCAAGCCAGACCCCTGCTATCCTGTGAAGAGTTAGAAAGTCCTGAAAGTGAAGTCGGTCAGTCGTGTCCAACTCTTTGCAACCCCACGGACTGTAGCCTACCAAGCTCTTCCATCCACGAAATTTTCCAGGCAAGAGTAGTAAAGTGGGTTGCCATTTCCTTCTCCAGGGGATCTTCCCGACCCAGGGATCGAACCCAGGTCTCCCGCATTGCGGGCAGACGCTTTACCATCTTAGCCACCATCTTAAGTTACAATAGTTAGCCAGAGAAGAGCAAAGAGTCCTCAGAATGGTGAACCAGCAATGTGGGGCAATACTCACCCCAAATGTGTGTCCGTCTCTTTCCGGGTGAGCCCAAGCTCACAGGTGTTATATCTACCCTAAGCTGAGCATCTTGGATAGTGCCCAGAAGTCGATCCTGAGCTGAACACGTTTGACAACTCAGCTTTACCCTCTTCTATCCATCTAATGCAGATGAGGTGAGTATATTTGTCAGCCCTGTTGCACCTAGCGGAAACTGAGGCACAAATAACAAATAACATGTGAAATAACACACAGTCTCAAAAAGAATGACTAACCGAACTCAACTCCTCACTACTAAGTGAGAGTATCACTGTGAGATTACACACGCTTGAAACAGCCTCCTGGCTCTTCCAAATAACCACTGCGTCCCCTACAGGACAATGACGTTTGGGGGTGGGGGCGGGGTGGAGCGGGGGCGGATCCAATTCCTGTTTACTGCTGCCCATTGCTGAGTCGCATGCATTGATGTACTGTCACCAGGAGTGAGGGTTTTCTGTTTATGTGCTGGAGGGAGACATTGTGTCAAAGAAGTTGTGTAAAGACAGAATCCAGAAACCAAAACTCTTTTTCTGCAGTATTCCTTCAGGCTTTTGATTAGGCCACCTAAACACATCCTGTCTTAGTTGAAATGTAAAGAATAAACTGTCTTCTGCACAAGGAGATTTTTGATAAGTTATTAAGATTTATGTGGCAGAGATATCCGGTTCAAATTACTAGAAGTTCTCTTATGTAGCATTTGTTTACTCCTCTCATGATATTTATTAAACAAGAAATATAGGTGCTGTTATTCCATTCGATGCTTTCTGGAACACCTGACCCTTTTACGGTGGGTGGATGAAGCCCTGGGCTTGCTTTCTTCCAAAAACTTCTACATGAAAGCCAAAAGAGAATTAACAGGGATGTGGGAAGTCACATAAACACAGCTGAAGAAAGCATATTGTCTTGATTTCAGCTTGAAATCTGTGTTAAATTAGTAGTAGGAAGTTTAGCAGCAACGCCTCATTTCTTAAAACATCAATTGTTTTGAGGTTTTATTGCAGCATTATTCACTTTTGTGGGAATTAAAAAATTGAAAACATTTCAAGCTTTCCCTAAAAACTCATAAATCCAGAAGATGAATTTACTAATCGTGTTCATTTATTTGTCTTATATTTGGTTTCCTGGGTAGGCTGGCAAGCATATTTATTTTGTTAATTGTTATAAACTAACCAACATTATAAACTAAGAACTGTTTTGAGATTTTTTAAAAGTCTCCAATAACCTCTTAGAACATTTAGTGTTTAAAGTATATTATGCAGATGTTATTGGAATAACTTTAGGGTCCTAAAGATATTTTTTGACAGGGAGCCCAAATCAGGATTTACATAATGGATTTTGGTCTTGTAAGAGGTATTCATAACTCTTGTTAAATTTCTGCATGCTTTTTCTTTAATTCAAGTTCACCAAAGCTAAAAATGGGGCTAATCCAAGATAAAAGTAGGAACAAAGTGATTAAAATGTTCCTCTATTTTGATAAGGGCACCAGGTTAACAGGCGAACACCATTGTTGATGTCAGCATCCCAAGTCAAAGATAAACATGGTTGGGCTGCTCTTATTTCAGATTCGGGTGACATTTTTCTTTGTTAAAGAGCATTTCTTTTTCTGCAAAAGGGAAGAAAAGTTTTATCTTAAGTTTCCTGGCTTCAGGCCAAGAGAGATCTCGTCTCCCCTCTCTGCCTTTACCCCTTAACAAAAATAACAAAATTCCTCTTTTTTTCATATTTATCTTTGTATTTTTATTAATATCCTTTTACTTCCATCTCACTAGGACTGTTTTACCTCCTTTTGTGGGGAGTGGGGGCTGGAGGGAAATGGATTCACTTAAATTAATGTTTATTTTAGCCTTTTTTCTTGAAACCCCCATTTAAATGAGTCCATGACTGTGAAAGGTACCAGGTTTCTTGGGGCTGGAGTTGTTAAGTGAGCATAACTTCTTTGTGGCTGTGTCTCTATGGACATTTAAAATGTGTTTTCTTTTGTTTGGGTGAGGTTTACTTTACCACTGCCTGGTTGTTATAAGAATGGAGTATATCCAGTCATTTGTTTCTAAAAGAGTGTGGTTATTAGCTATGTCCTTGGACTTTAACATCAGCTACAAAAACAATGGCTGAGTATACCAGAGTCCATGCAATAAAACTTGAACCTGCGTTCATACAGGGTATTTCAGTGACCCTTCTTCCTACCAAGAGAAACATACATGAGAGAGATTCTCTTCACTTTAAGCAGTGGGAAGAACTGATCCTAGCTCAGCTTGTACAGGGCGCCATATAGTGAAAAGCCAGTGGGACCAGGTATTAGAAGACCTTGTGAGTGAACCTTATGCTGGCATTTAAGACCTTCATCAATTGGTGTTTTTGAACTCTGGTTTTGGAGAAGACTCTTGAGAGTCCCTTGAACTGCAAGGAGATCCAACCAGTCCATCCTAAAGGAGATCAGTCCTGAATATGCATCGGAAGGACTGATGCTGAAGCTGAAGCTCCAATGCTTTGGCCACCTGATGCGAAGAACTGACTCACTGGAAAAGCCCCTGATGCTGGGAAAGACTGAAGCTGGGAGGGGACGGGGAGGACAGAGGATGAGATGTTTGGATGGCATCACCGACTTGATGGACATGAGTTTGAGCAGGCTCCAGGAGTTGGTGATGGACAGGGAAGTCTGGCGTGCTGCAGTCCATGGGGTTGCAAAGAGTTGGACACGACTGAGCGACTGAACTGAACTGAACTGAACTTCTTCACCAAGAACTCCCTTTATTACATTCTTTTTCCTTGACCACCTTAATCTTTGAAAGGTTAGGTCTATCAAACACAGTTTCCAAGGTAAAAAATTAAATCTTCACCCCATTTTTTTCCTTCATAAATGATCCATATTTAATCCAATGAATATTTCAGACAGATGACCATGTTACCATAATGAGCAGTTTTAAAACAACGAAAGTTGATATTGTAACTCTCTTAGACAGCTTGACTGAGAGTCAATCTGTGATTTCCATTAGGTCTCTGGACATAGTAAAAATAACTTAAGCTCAAGGCCCACGGTTGGGAACCATTGGATTACTGTATCTGAACGTCAGTTTTCTCATCTTCAAAATGGGGAAAAATAGCTTCAAGGTTGTTATAAAAATTAAAATTAAATCACATGTGTTAAAGAACTATACAAGAGCCTAGAGATATCATAAATTATGTACAAGAAATCATGGGAATATGAACCTTGAATTTCTGAATGTAAAAAAACTTTCTTTTCACAGGAAGATACTACATGAGTCACAAATCTTTTTGAGTTTTCACTTGGCTGTGCTAAGACTCAGTTCAGTTCAGTTCAGTTCAGTCAACTCAGTCGTGTCCAACTCTTTGCGACCCCATGAATCACAGCACATCAGGCCTCCCTGTCCATCACCAACTCCTGGAGTTCACTCAGACTCACGTCCATCGACTCAGTGATGCCATCCAGCCATCTCATCCTCTGTCGTCCCCTTCTCCTCCTGACCCCAATCCCTCCCAGCATCAGAGTCTTTTCCAATGAGTCAACTCTT
>NW_011494800.1:6864237-6912490 GCF_000754665.1 Bison bison bison
CTGGAGTTTCAGCTTTAGCATCATTCCTTCCAAAGAACACCCAGGGCTGATCTCCTTCAGAATGGAAATCCATTCTTACTCGAACTTAAAAATAGGTGAACACCCTCAAACCATTTTCTGAACTAAACAGATAATCCCTTTAATATAAGATTATCAAGTTTTGAGTAGACATAGATTTCCCAGGTGGTGCTAGTGGTAAAGAACCTGCCTGCCTATGCAGGAGACATAAGAGACGGGGGTTCGATCCCTGGGTGGGGAAGGTACCCTGGAGAAGGAAATGGCAGTCCACTCTAGTATTCTTGCTTTGAAAATCCCATGGACAGAGGAGCCTGGTGTGCTACAATCCATGGGGTCAAAGAGTCAGACACGACTGAAGCAGCTGAGCACAAGGACACTACTTAGGCATATTTCCAGGAAAGAATTGTTGGTTTGGTGGCTATAGTAAACGTATTTGCCAAACCCACTATCCATTTTTTTTTTTTTTGGAAACCGCTTCATCTATCATCCTTGTGAGCAGTCATGTTTGTGCTAAGTAATCACACTTGTTGGCAACAGACAAGTGGACCAGGAGTGAATACTCACCAAGAAGGACAAACTGAGCCCATCAGATCTCCTCTCATAAGACTACTGAACTACAACCGTCAAAAACTACTCAAGTGATGATGAGCGTTTACACTGGAAGACCATACAGAGTGGCTCATTCATTTGGTCGTACCTCCATTCCAAAAGTAATTGCCTGACAGAGACCAGGTACCGAGCTGAGTCAAGAATACAGTCAAAGGACTTCCCTGGTGATCCAGGTTAAGACTGATCCCAATGCAGGAGGCACGGATCCAGCCCTGGTTGGGGAACAAAGATCCCACAGATCAAAAAGTAATCATTAAAAAAAAAAAAGTAATCATTAAGAAAAAAAAAGAAAGAATAGAGTCAGAGTTCTCCAGAATGTGTGGCAAAAAAGAAAAAAAAAAAAAAAAGCCAAGGTAATGCATAACATAAATCATGGAGAGTAAGAATTAAGAGACTGCAAGGAAGCAAGTTTGCAGAGATGAAGGGAGAATTGACTGTGGCAGAAGAAAGCGGAAAAAGGGACCGCTTGACCCGCTCCACCTCGCTTAGGGTGTAAGCCCCGCCTACATTTCCTGCTCTTGGTTTCTGGAACTTCCCGCGATATCTTTTTTTAATAAGTCCTCTCTTTCCTTAAAGTTTTTTGTGTGGGGCTTTGTTCATTCCAAGCCTGTGTGCCCCACCTAAGACAGATGTCACCGTTAATTTTTAATGTAAGCTGGAGACCCTTCCCCACAACCCACACCCCGCCCCCCCGCCTAAAATATATAGAGATGTTTCAATGCCAAAAGGCATTCGAGTTAGTAATTAAACATGGAGAGGAGAGAGGCGCTTTGTTCCTTCCTTTAACCACGGGCTCGCCCCCGCCCCCCAACTTCTTCCTCTGGAAGGTGCATGAAGGGTGTGGAGAGGGGGCGAGAGTGCGGCTGCGTCTCCTTTCCCCGGGTCCCATCACCGGCGGGATATGGGGCTAACTAGCAAGTGACCCAGACGACGAATTCCATTTCCCAGCAAACACATCTCCTCTGGCCCCGAGAGATTCTGATTTTATTTAAATCCTGCTCAGAATTAAATCCCAGCAACATGAAGCTGAAAAGGAGAGCTGGGTGTGAAGTGGAGAGGGAAGCCGGTTCCTAACTTGATCTATCCTAGTGCTGGGGCTTGCAGTGGGAGAGGCTGAGTGTTGGTTAGGGGAGGAGGCAGGGAGCAGCCTTGGTGGAGGGTGCAGACCCCTGGGGGGAGAAGCCAGAAAGCGTGAAGATTTTACTGTGTTTGGTCCCCTTTCTGGACACATCTGTCTCTGAGTGAGTCACCTGCCGGTGAAGCTAGGTCAGGATGCAGATTATGTGATGAAAGAAAGTCATAACCAATTCAGAAGGCTTTGGGAATTTTAAGCAATCTTGGTTGAAATGTTTCTCTGGACCGACTTGCCAATAGATCCTTAAAGATGAATTCATCTTAAAAATCCCTTTTAGGTCCTAATGAGAAGAAGAGAGCACTCTTTAAAGGTGGCTGCTCAGTTTTAGCATCTTCTCCTTCCTGGTTTATTGCCCACTCACTTTCCCAAGGCTCTCTCCCATTTTCTAAAGTTTCCAGTGTGCTCCTGAAATCATACATACCCCTCATAAAATTCAGGGATGGGACTTTCCTGGTGGTCCATTGACTGGGACTCCAAGCTCTCAGTATGGGGAGGGGGGTCCTGGGTTCAATCCCTGGTTGGGGAACTGGATCCCGCATGCTGTATATTAAAGATCCCATGTGCTACAACTGAGACCCGGTGCTGCCTAAATAATTAAATAAATATTTGGGGAAAAAATCAAGAATATATCCCTAAAGTCATTCCCATCTAGGCACAAAGGACTGATGAAGTTATAGGTAAAAATAGTCCCTAAACCATGCATTTTAAAATAAGGCAAAACGGACTAGAGACTCATTCTCCAAGTTTGAGAATTCAAGCATCAGCAGCTTGCAGGATCACCTGGAGAAGGCAGCAGGGATCTCATGAGGTTAATTTGAGAGGCTACACTTGTTCCAATGCCACCACATCTGGGCAAACATCTGGTTACACTGGGACGCATCTGGCGAAGAGAATGAGAGTGACCAAGAATCGTAGGAAACTCACCCCTTAGACCCTCACTCCCTCTCCACTCCCAGGTTACCCATCAAATTCAAGATCTCTCCAGAATTCCTCAGTGATCCCTAAAGGAAGAAACAAAATCTCTGGAAAACTTCAGTATCAGATAAGCTCTGGAAAAATCACTAACAGACGGATTTAGAATGCCGAACAAAGCCCGCGAGTCATATTAAAACATCTTGTTGGTGTTTATCAACTTGAAAAAAGTAAAAGACCATTGATTTTGAAGGAGAAGTTCTTAGCAATACCTGGTTTTTCTTCTTCCTGTTCATGGGCCCAGCGATTCCATCCCCTCCAGATCTTTCCCCATCCATATCCATGCAGCCATCACTTCCACCCACCACCCTAAGGAACACACAGGGTCTCCTTATGCCAAAATCAAAGCAAGAATTGTGTTGGCCAACAAGTTCGTTTGGATTTTTCCAGATGATATGGAAAGGCCCAAATGAACTTTTTGGCCATTCCAATATACTGCTAAGAATCCATTTGCAGTTTGAAGTTAAGATGAGGCAAAGAAGACTATGGGGAGAAAATGATCTAGTAATTCACACGCACAATTAAAAGAGTGATTCACAAAATGCCCAATGTGCTCTCCAGTTTTGTTTTGTTTTATTTGATGCACTAAAGCAGAATCTGTTTCTAAAAGAAAATAAGTCAGGTCTGTACAATACATACTTTCTCCCATATCGTTGTTGTTTAGTCACTGAGTCGTGTCTGACTCTTTGTGACCCTATAGACTCTAGCCCGCCAGGCTCCTCTGTCCATGGGATTTTCCTGGTAAGAATACTGGAGTGGGTTGCCATTCCCTTCTCCAGGGGATCTTCTCTACCCAGGAATCAAACCCATGTCTCCTGCAATGGCAGGTGGGTTCTTTACCACTGAGCCACCAGGGAAGCATAATTACAAGTATTCAAAAATGAAGTCTATCCCTGCAAAACTGAAAAGTCTGTCAGTGTAGTTACTGGTGGGAGAGGCAACTTTCTTGCTCAAACACAAGTAAAATAATCCTTTGCATCATGATTCTTCCTGAAGAGACTTGCTCTCATACTCTTTGAACACACCTCCAACTGATTTAATAGCATCTGAGCCAGGGAAGTTCACTTCCTCTTTAGGGCAAATGTGATGTGAGCTCGTGATGTGAACTCAGGAGGAACAGTTTCCAAGGGCAGGACGTTGTCTAAGGGAGGATCATTGTCAAGCCAAGGAGATACGGATTTTGTTGTTCATTTACATGATGTTCAGGGCTGGTGAGCCTCGGTTTCTCCATTGTTGTACTTATTAAAATAAAAAAAAGTAGGGCTTCCCAGGTGGCGCTAGTGTTAAAGAACCCTCCTGCAATATAGGAGACATAAGGATGCAGGTTCTATCCCTGGGTTGGTAAGATCTCCTGGAGAAAGGAATGGCTATCCACTCTGGTATTCTTGTCTGGGAAATCCCATGGACAGAGGAGCCTGGCGGGCTATGGTCCATAGGGTCACAAAGAGTCGGATACGACTGAAGTGACTTAGCACATACTTGTACAAAAGATAAGGCTATTTGGGCTTTCTTTTGTGATAGAGTTTCCTGCACCCACCCTAGTAAAGGCAGGGCCACAGCACGCAGCCCCTCTTGGGACACACGCTGTGCTTTATTTACCGATAACACAAGTGATAGTGAGCTAATGTGATCTTTCTGTACCTGGTCCGCACTCTGGTCCTCACGATTCTCAGCTAGTTATCTTCTCTTCGCTTCTGCGTCCCTCATTGCTCAGATTGTTCTTACAGGGAAAATCTAGACAACAAAGAGGGGAAACTCTAATGCCATCATGTTTGGCACCACGACCACTAACCACTGTGAAAACCTTTTATAAAAAGGCTATTATTCCACTTATAATCTGCTCTCATGCCGGCTTTTAACTAACTGGAGGAGTAGCTGCACTAAGGTGGAAAGGTTTGTGACCCATCTGTTGAGTGTATAATTTCCTTTTCATTGGCTAGCACAGCCCAATAAAAAAATATTATTAGGTGCACTAACTCAATCAGCAAACAAATGACAGGCAGATGGCCTTCAAAAACAATACAGACCATGAATGCCACAGAGCCGGCCACCAAGTGGGCCCCAGCTTCCAGGCAGCCTTTGTCTGAGAACACTCCACTGGGTTAAGTGATGCAAAATACAGCAGAAAGAGAGAGAAGCTGTGTGTAAATGAGGGAGAAGTTAACGGCCTCTGAAGTGCTCTGTGAAAGGCTGTGATAATTCTACTGGGGAAAAGAGAAGAAAAAAAAAAAAAAGGCATCCTACTTAAATCATGTATTTTTGTGATGGTGCTGAAATCCAAAAGATCATTTTCACATGACACATCACTTTTAAATCCCTATTGTAGGCAGATTTTTTTTTCTCAAAAGGGCCCTTTATCTGATAGAATTTTCTCAAGTTATGTCTTAGCTGAGTGATACAATTTGGTGAGTAGAAGTTTCTGTATGAGAGCATTTTACTGGTTGAATAAAAGGCAGGAAGACAGGCGAAAGAGAGAGAAGGAAGGAAGGGAGGGAGGAAGGAAGGGAAAAAGAAAGAAGGACTTCTCTGGTGGTCCAGTGGTTAAGACTCCTTGCCTCCACGGCAGGGGATGCGGGTTTGATCCCTGGTCAGAAAACTAAGATCTCACAGGCTGTGCTGCTCAGCCCCCCAAAAAAAGGAAAGAGAGAGAGAGAGAGAAGAAAGGAAGGGAAGAAAGAAAGAAAAGAAAGAGACTTAGCTTTTAAATATTTTGAAAGATAGGTGAGGTAATTTTTGGCTTTGGTAATTTCAAAGAGAATTTAGCACTTGACACGCCTGCAGACAATAACCTCCAGACTGTATCCTGTCTTTTAGATGAAAGATATCCACAACTAGTGAAATTAAAAGTTTTTTCCTTGTAAAAATTATGCAAGTTTGTAGCAAAAAAAAAAAGTGAGAAGTACAGAAAGATCATCCAACATCAGAAAACAATCACTCAAATTTCACCACCCGGAATAACCCTGCTGATAATGTATCATCTATCCCTCCCAGGACTTTAAAACTATGCTTTATTTACATATTTGAAAATATGTTTTACATTCTTTTTTTACTTAGCCTGATATCAAAGTTCTTTATAATTATTATTTCAAACAGCTGCATAATATTTCACTGTATGGGACATAATTTTTTTCATATCTTAGAGAGACAATAACCTGTGTGCCTTGCTAGCTTTATAAATTTGGGAAATTAATATAACCTCTGAGCCTCGATTTTTTGTAAATGGATACCATAAAAACACCTGTAGCATTATTTTCAGAGAAGGCAATGGCACCCCACTCCAGTACTCTTGCCTGGAAAATCCTATGGACGGAGGAGCCTGGTAGGCTGCAGTCCATGGGGTCGCTGAGGGTCGGACATAACTGAGTGACTTCACTTTCACTTTTCACTTTCATGCATTGGAGAAGGAAATGGCAACCCACTCCAGTGTTCTTGCCTGGAGAATCCCAGGGACGGGGGAGCCTGATGGGCTGCCATCTATGGGGTCGCACAGAGTTGGACACAACTGAAGTGACTTAGCAGCAGCAGCATTATTTTGCTGTGGACATTGAATTAAATTGGAGAAGGAAATGGCAACCTACTCCAGTATTCTTGCCTGGAGAATCCCATGGACAGAGGAGCCTGGCAGGCTACAGTCCATGGGGTTACAAAGAGTCAGACATGACTGAGTGACTAACACACACGTTTAGTGTTAGTCATTAACACTAAATATATTAGTACTAGTATTTAAATTTGCCTGGTACATAGTAAGCAATCAATAAAGTGTGTTAGTCACTGAGTCGTGTCCAACTCTTTGCGATTCCATATACTGTAGCCCGCCAGGCTCTTCTGTCCATGGGATTCTCTAGGCAAGAATACTGGAGTGGATTGCCATTTCCTTCTCCAGGGGATTTTCCCAACTGAGGAGTTGAACTCCTCAGGAGTTGAACTGACTGACCTATGAGGGAAGCCCAAGCACTCAATAAAAGTTATAAAATAATGATACATAAGAATTTTTATTCACATTTCAGATGATTGCCTTAAGATACATTTCTAGATTTGAAATTAAGGACAAAATATCTGAACATTCATATGATCTTAATACATACCATAAACTTCTTCTACATATGTGTATGGTAATAATTTATATCCCATCAGTAATAGATGAGTAACCCTTGCCTACAATTAAAATCCTTTTTTTAAAACTTTAATTGATAGGTCAAAATATGGTGTCTCATTACTCATTAAATTTGGAGTTTTTACCAAGGGAAAGCAATGAAAGCTGCTTTCTTTTATTTTATTTTTTGGCTGTACCATGCAACATGCTAAATTTATCCAACCAGGGATCAAAACTGCACCCACTGTGGGGTTTCTTTAATTTAAAATTTTCTCAATGTTTATTAAGTATTTACATTTTTTCTTTTTTGCATGAATTGGCAAAATTTCTATTTGTTCCTTTTGCTGTCTGGGTCATTTTAATTCCTCATTCCAAATCATTGAGACACACTTAAAACAACTCCCCAGTGTTTGCTGCTGCTGCTGCTAGGTCACCTCATTATTTCAGTGTTAACTCTGCTTTACCATCATCTCACACTACACAGCGGCTAAACCAGTACTCTCTACTTTTTTGTGTGTGTTTTGTTGTTTATCACTATTATATAACTTTTGTTTTCTTTTTTGTTCAGTTCAGTTCAGTCACTCGGTCATGTCCGACTCTTTGCAACCCCATGGACTGCAGCATGCCAGGCTTCCCTGTCCATCAACAACTCCCAGCGCTTGCTCAAACTCATGTCCATCAGTCGGTGATGCCATCCAACCATCTCATCCTCTGCCATCCCCTTCTCCTCCCACCCTCAATCTTTCCCAGCATCAGGGTCTGTTCCAATGAGTCCATTCTTTGCATTGGGTGGTCATAGTATTGGAGTTTCGGCTTCAGCATCAGTTCTTCCAGTGAATATTCAGGACTGATTTCCTTTAGGATGTACTGATTAGATCTCCTTGCAGCCCAAGGGACTCTCAAGAGTCTTCTCCAACACCACAGTTCAAAAGCACCAATTCTTTGGCACTCAGCTTTCTTTATGGTCCAACTCTCACATCCATACATGACTACTGCAAAAACCATAGCATTGACTAGATGGACCTTTGTTGGCAAAGTAATGTCTCTGTTTTTTAATTTGCTGTCTAGGTTGGTCATAGCTTTTCTTCCAACGAGCAATTTTAATTTCATGGCTGTAGTCATAATCTGCATTTCTTTTTTGTATCCTAATCCTATTTTTAATTTAAATTTATTTTTAATTGGAGGATAATTGCCTTACAATATTGTGTTGCTTTCCAATGTATATTAACATGAATCAGCCATAGGTGTACATATGTCCCCTCCTGAGCCTCCCTCCTACCTCCCACCCCACCCCTTCCCCCACTCTAGGTTGTCACAGGGCACCTGATTTGAGCTCCTTGTGTCATACGGCAAATTTCTATTGGTTATCTAATTTTACATATGGCAGTGTATATGTTTCAAGGCTCTCAATTCGTCCCACGCTCTCCTTCTCCCACTGTGTCCACGGTCTGTTCTCTCTGTCTGTATCTCCACTGCTGCCCTGCAAGTAGGCTCATCAGTACCATCTTTCTAGGTTCTATATATGTGTGTTCACATATGATATTTTTCTCTTTCTGACCTACTTCACTCTATATTACAGGCTCTAGCTTCATCCATCTCACTAGAACTGACTCAAATTTGTTCCTTATTGTGCTTGAGTAATATTCCATTGTATATATGTACCACAGCTTCTTTATCCATTCATCTGTCAATGGACATCTAGGCTGCTTCCATGTCCTAGCTATTGTAAGTAGTGCTGTGATGAACACTGGGGTATGTGCCTTTTTCAATTATAGTTTCTCCATAATATATGCCCAGTAGTGGAATCTGCCTGCAGTGCAGAAGACCCGGGTCGATCCCTGAGTTGGGAAGATCCCTTGGAGGAGGAAATGGCAACCCACTCCAGTATCCTTGCCTAGAAAATCTCATGGACACAGGAGCCTGGTGGGCTGCAGTCCATGGGGTCGCAAAGAGTCGGGAAGGACTGAGCAACTAACACAGTGGGATTATTGGATCATATGGTAGTTTTATTCCTAGTTTTTAAAGTAATCTCCATACTATTTTCTATAGTGATTATATCAATTTACATTCCCACCAACAGTGTAAGAAGCTTCCCTTTTCTCCACACCTTCTCCAGTGTTTATTGTTTATATATTTTTTGATGATGACCTTCTTGACCATTTTGGTTTTGATTTTCATTCCTCCAATAGCAAGCCATGTTGAGCCATGAAACACACATCTTTTCATGTGTTTCTTAGCCATCTGTATGTTTTCTTTGGAGAAATATCTGTTTAGGTCTTCTGCCCACTTTTTGATTGGGTTGTTTGTTTTTCTGGTATTGAATTGCATGAGCTGCTTGTATATTTTGGAGATTAATCCTTGGTCAGTTCTTTCATTTGCTATTATTTTCTCCCATTCTGAGAGTTGCTTTTTCACTTTGTTTATAGTTTCCTTCCCTGTGCAAAAGCTTTTAAGCTTAATTAGGTCCCATTTGTTTATTTTTGTTTTTATTTCCATTATTATGGGAGATGGGTCATAGAGGATCTTCCTGTGATTGATGTCAAAGTGTGTTCTGTCTATGTTTATGTCTAAGAGTTCTATATTTTTTGGTCTTACATTTAGTTCTTTAATCCATTTTGAGTTTATTTTTGTGAAAGGTGTTAGGACATGTTCTAATTTCATTCTTTTGCATTCAGTTGCATTACATGCAACTGTCCAATTTTCCCAGCACCACTTATTGAAGAGACTATCTTTTCTCCTTTATATGTTCCTGCCTCCTTTGTCAAAGATAAGGTGCCCATAGGTGCTTGAGTTTATCTCTGGGCTTTCTATCTTGTTCCATTGGACTGCATTTCTGCCTCTGTGTCGTACCATACTGTCTTGATGACTGTAGCTTTATAGTACAGTCTGAAGTCAGGAAGGTTGATTCCTCTAGCTCCATTCTTGTTTCTCAAGATTGTTTTGGCTATTCGAGGTCTTTTGTAGCCCATACTCCATCCAATCTATTAGGGCCCAAGAAATACATTCCCCTTCATGATTTCAACTTTTAAAGGGAAAAAGCTACAGATGGGATGCTTCCACGGAAAAGACAGATGGCTGCCAAGAGACCTCCCAGAGTGTAAATGTCCATGCCCATGGTCTGGCAACAGTAGTCTGCAGTTTTCCATCATAGTGACTAATGGCAGAATTTTGATTCACCAGTTATCAATTAGCTTCATTGGTTCAAATCCACTGATTCCCTAGCATCTATTAGTTTAACACACACAAACTCACACCACCCTTATGGTACCATAGCCCCTCTAACATTTCAGTGCCACAGCCTTAAATAAGCCTGCATGTCATCTCCATCAACTAGACATGACTGTCTCAGTCACTGTGATGTTGCAACATGTTACATCACTCATGCACAAGCAGCAACTGGGCTTCTGCTATAGTCTGATTGGTGAGGGATATAGCTCAAAATCCCATCCTGCAGGTTGGCATTCTAGAAACTCTCCTACTACCAACTGTCTCCTAAGGTCCCCTGCAAGCAGAGCCTAACACAGGCTGAGAATGAGATTCCAGAGATAAGATGTCTTACAGTGAGTGGACAGGGAAACACGTCCACCCAAGGACATTTTACTGTATTGGCCACTACTAGAGGCTTTTGGGTCTCAATTCTAAGAGACCATTTGAGGAGTCATAAAATGTGTCTCCAGTCAGTCAGCCTAGATGATGAAATGGGGGAACATGTATCCCATTTCTTGTTGGTCAAGGGAGGTCTCAGAGGTATGAACGCCCTCACACTTGCAGGCTGTGTAAGCACAAGTGTGAGCAGCTTCCTGTGGGGATCAGAGAAGCCTGAGGTCCCTTCCCTCACTGGAATAAAACCCAAGAGAAAGTGAACAGCTGCCTTATCTTCTTTAATCAAATGGCATCTACTGTCTCCATACATTTTCTGGGGTTGGTCAGGAAAAAGGTAAAAGTATTACCTTGGTTTGAATTGTATGCTGATTAGGTAAAATCTGTTTATAAAAATCTGATCTACTTTTTCCTAATCTAGGTTTTGTCCTGATAGGAGTGTTCCTTTCATCACAAAAGGCTCAGCATTGCCATGAAGACTTGCGCCGCCCTGGTGATGGTTGTGTCCTCTTTTTCAGTAAATTTCTGGTTATACTTTGAAAATGTCCAACTTGAAAAGCTTTTAGGACTTCCCTGGGGGCATAGTGGTTAAGAATCTGGCTGCCAAGGTAGGGAATATGGGTTGGATTCCCAGTCTGAGAAGATCCCACATGCCATAGGGACACAGCTACTGAGCCTGTGTGCCTAGAGCCCACCACAAGAGAAGGCACCACAAAAAGAAGCCTGTGCTCCGCAACCAGAGAAAGCCCATGTGCAGCAACACAGATCCAGAGCAGCCAAAACTAAGTAAATTGATAAATTAATTATAAAAAAAAAAAAAGCTTTCAGCCAAAATTTAGAAGGTTGTCTTTCAAAACAAGGAGCTGCTCTGCTTCCTCCAGATATGTATTCCACTAAAAGCTTCAAATTAGGGAGCATCCTTCTCTTTCTTTCTTTTATACTTTTCTCTTCTCAACCTTCCAGCTCTTACTAAATAAGTTCTAACACTCAGGAGCATGTATTCTTTTAGCATCTCAAGCTGAAATGAGACTGTTGAGATAAAATTTAAGTCATCATTGCTCACATCTAAATATCTATTAATTTGTAAAGCAACTATACTCCAGTAAAAATTAATTAAAAATAAAGTTCATACCAGAAATTATAGGGGAAGGAAAAATTATTGGCAAAGGCAATACTAATAGAGGGAAGGAATGTGCTTGATTAGAGTATACCAGGCGGCTCAGTGGTAAGGAATCCACCTTTCAGTGCAGCAGCTGCAGAAGACAAGGGTTCTATCCCTGGGTTGGGAAGATCCCCTGGAGTAGGAAATGGCAACCCACTCCAGGATTCTTGCCTGGGAAATTCCATGGACAGAGGAGCCTGGCGGGCTACAGTCCATGGGGTCACAGAGTCGGACATGACTGAGCACATGTGCCATGTTGCAAAAATATTTTTAAATGTTGTGCAAAACTCAACCTTAAATCTTATTAGATATTGCTTTGATATTAGATATTACTTAGATAATATTTAGATATTACCCAGTCCAATAATCTAGATCTGATATTACCCTCTTTTTTTATCTGGATAGGAAAACTGGATTACAGGGCATTACCCATCTCATAAAATTGTGTGCAAGGAACTTGAGAAAAACAGGAATCATACTTATTAAAGCTGAAACTAGACATTGATGAAAAAATAAAAATAAAAAGTAAATATCTATTATTAAAATGTGCACATGGAAACCATCATCTTTAATTCCAAGATTTTATAAGAACCAATTTAGAGACTGTCAAGACAGTCATCTGGAGAAGGAGAAAATAAAAGGGGCCCAAGAGACAGCTCTGCGAAGTTCGGGTGTGCAGAGCCAGCAATGAGCCTGACGCCTCTGAGCGTTAACACATGGTCCCTCCATCCAAGGTCTGTATATGCAACTCAGCTGCCGGACTGACAGAAGATTTGGGGTTGTTAACACACACTTCATTAAAATACCAGCTAAAATCCAAGTTCGAAATCCCACAGTTTGTGTTAGTTGATAAAACTCAATTGCTTCTAATTACTGTTAGTGCAGCTTTAAAATAATATTTTGTTGTAATAAAGGATTCAATATGACAAGTGAGGGTTGGCCTGCTGAACTGGAAACCCCGGGCCAGAGGGAATATGTGCGTACACAGCATTCTCTGCTCTGCCTGACTTGTTTCTCTAAAAATTTTCTAGGCATTCAACAGAGAAAAAGTGACCAGTCTTCAAATGGGTTTTGAAAGGGTGAGGACAGCTCAAACATGGGATGTGATCTGCATCTCTGATTAGTCACTGCAGCTTAGGGACTGCTGGATTGAAACGAGACATGCAGAGTGGTGGTTTTCCAGTGCTTTTCTGGAAATGGACCACAACTAACCACCATCCTCTTCTTCCAGTACCCCCCACTGCTTGCTGCTGCTGCTAAGTCGCTTCAGTCGTGTCCCACTCTGTGCAACCCCATAGACGGCAGCCCACCAGGCTCCCCCGTCCCTGGGATTCTCCAGGCAAGAACACTGGAGTGGGCTGCCATTTCCTTCTCCAATGCATGAAAGTTAACAGTGAAAGTGAAATCACTCAGTCGTGTCCAACCCTCAGCAACCCCAGACTGCAGCCTTCCAGGCTCCTCCATCCATGGGATTTTCCAGGCAAGAGTACTGGAGTGGGGTGCCATTGCCTTCTCCGAGTACCCCCCCATCCCTTCGTAAAAGGTTGTCAAGATTGGCAGACTTTAAAATAAAGCATCTTTGCACACTGAAGTGTTAGTTGCTCAGTCCCGTCCAACTCTTTGTGATCCAAAGACTGTAGCCCACCGGGCTCCTCTAAGAGATTCTCCAGGCAAGAACACTGGAGTAGGTTGCCATACCCTCCTCCAGGAGATCTTTCCTATCCAGGAGTCAAACCTACATCTCCTATGTCTCCTGCATTAGAAGTGGATTTTTTACTTCTTCGCCACTGCAGAAGCCCCCAAAACTGGGATTGTGCATAATATTTGTTTAATGACTTTTCTCTACAAGCCCCAAAGGATGGACAAGTCTCTTGTCCTGTCTTTTCTACAGCCATATTCGAAGTGCATGAAGCATAGTAATTGACTTCTTAAATAAATGATAACAAAGATCAGAAAAGTGAGGTGATGTTTACAAGTACTGCAAAGAGTGAATGAGATACTAATATGGAGACATTGGCTAGAGGCAAGGTGAAATGGTGAAACAGATCTCATTGAACCAGGAAGCAAGCCGTATCTTCTCATCTTATTGGCAGATACCTCAGAGGAGGTTATAACACCCTTCGCGGGAAGCTCAGATATATCTATAGATAGATAGATAGATACTGACCAATTGTTCTTCATGAGGAAAGATAGTCCTACTTTTCAGTGCCTTGTCACACCTGAACAGATGTCCCAAATTGGTCCACATCTTCAATATCTCTATTCTGTGTCCAGGAACTTATGATGATTTGGCTCATACACAGTCATAAATCCCATCTTAGCCCTGAGCCCTCACATGATACTTTAGAAATATATCTCAGACATGAATCTTCTTCAACCTTCCAGCAAGGAGAGCAAACCAGTCAATCCTACAGGAAATCAATCCTGAATATTCATTGGAAGAGCTGATCCTAAAGCTCCAATACTTTTGGCCACCTGATGCAAAGCGCCGACTAATTAGAAAAGACCCTGATGCTGTGAAAGGTTGAAGGCAGGAGGAGAAGGGGGTGACAGAGGATGAGATGGTTGGATGGCACCATCGACTCAATGGGTATGAGTTTGAGCAAACTCTGGGAGATAGTGAAAGACAGGGAAGCCTGGCATGCTGCAGTCCATGGGGTTGCAAAGAGTCAGACACAGCTTAGCCACTAAACAACAACCATCTTCTAGCAATTAAGAATAAAAACAATCATGGCAGACTTTCCTGGTGGTGCAGCGGATGAGAATCCACCTGCCAATGCAGAGATCATGGTTTGATCCCTGATCCTAGGAGATTCCAAGGAGATGCTACAGAGCAACTAGGCCTGCACTCTGAAACTACTGACCCCGTGTGCTACAACTACTGAATCACGTGTGCCTAGAGCCCATGCTCTGCAGCAAGAGAAGCCACCGTGATGAGAAACCTGCACATTGCAGTGCAGAGTAGCCCTCACTTGCTGTAACTAGAGAAAGCTAGAGCACAGCAACAAAGACCCAGCACAGCCAAAAATAAATAAATAAATAAAAGCAATCATGACGAGTAATATTCATGACAATGATGAATTGTCATCAGGTGGTATAGGTGTAAAGGTGTATCAGGTGTAAAGGTGAGGTGGTATCCTTTGGCTGACCTGTATCCATTCTACTTCTTGACATCTTTGGTGGAAACCATAGTTCTCCAGTAATCTGTGGTGATTCTCTATGCTCTCCTAGCTAAGCTATTCAGTTGCCCAGTTCCTGGAATTTGAATCTTAAAGTAACAGTAAAGCAGAAAATGGCTTCAGCCATTCTACAAAAAGCACTGTGGAAAAACTACTAGAGAATGCCACCTGCTTAGACTTCTGCTTCCCACCTAAGAACTCCTTCCATCCCTGGATCAGGGTCTCCTCTTTTAGCCTGCCAGCTGTTCAATATCCTTCCAATAAACAGTCTTTTTATGTAAGCAACCAATTTGTTCCTATTACTTGCAACCAAAGTAACAGCCAAATTATCCTGACTGATTCATGATGATGAAGATATGATGATGAAAACAAATGCCCCGTTCATAGAACTCTTCTTCACTAAAGCTCAGGAAGTCTAAGATTACCAAAATCATTTATTCAGATGGCTTCTCTTAAATTAAGGTGTGAGATCTTAAATCAGTTCTCAGTGGTACTTGTTCAACATACAAATCACTAATACACTAGACACATCTACGAAGACTGATATTATGATTTAATCTAATCTCTATTATTTTGCCTTATATTATTTTGGGCTTCCCTGGTGGCACAGACAGTAAAGACTCTGCCTGAGATTAGGGAAACCCAGGTTTGATCCCTGGGTCAGGAGATACCCTGGTGAAGGGAAGCTGTCCATTCTAATATTCTTGTCTGGAGAATTCCATGGACAGAGAAACCCTGGTGGGCTACAGTCTAGCTATTATTTTAACTTTTATAAGTGTTTATTGGATCAAAGAATATATTTTTGCTCAAAATATCTCACTAAGGAATTCTTTTAATATTCATGTTGCAAGTGTTTCCTTTTTAAATATTTGAAAGTTCTGTGAAAGATTTCTGTATAAAAAGTCAACAGCTTTTATCAGTTCAGTAGCTCAGTTGAGTCCAGTTCTTTGCGACCCCATCCACTGAAGCATGCCAGGCTTCCTTGTCCCTCACCAACTCCCAAAGTTTGCTCAGATTCATGTCCACCAATTCGGTGATGTCATCCAACCATCTCATCCTCTGTTGCCCTCTTCTCTTCCTGCCTTCAATCTTTCCCAGCATCAGGGGCTTTTCCAATGAGTCAGTTCTTTGCATCAGATGGCCAGTGTATTGAAGCTTCAGCATCAGTCCTTCCATTGAATATTCAGGACTGATTTCCTTTAGGATTGACTGATTTGATCTCCTTGCAGTCCAAGGGACTCTAAAGAGTCTTCTCTAACATCACAGTTCAAAAGGATCAATTCTTTGGTGCTCAGCTTTCTTTATAGTCTAACTCTCACTTCCATACATGACTACTGGAAAAGTCATAGCTTTGACTATATGAACCTTTGACAGTAAAGTAATGTCTCTGCTTTTTAATATGCTGTCTAGGTTGGTCATAGCTTTTTCTCCAAGGAGCAAGCATCTTTTAATTTCATGGCTGCAGTCACCATCTGCAGTGATTTTGGAGCCCAAGAAAATAAAATTTGTCACTTTCCATTATTTCCCCTCCTAACTGCCATGAAGTGATGGGACTGGATGCCAAGATCTTGGTTTTTTGAATGTTGAATTTTAAGCCAACTTTTTCACTCTCCTCTTTCACTTTCATCAAGAGGCTCTTTAGTTCCTATTCACTTTCTGCCATAAGGATGGTGTCATCTGCATATTTGAGGTTATTGATATTTCTCCCTGCAATCTTGATTCTAGCTTCTGCTTCATCCAATCTGGCATTTGGCATGATGTACTCTGCATATAAGTTAAATAAACAGGGTGACAATATACAGCCTTGACACACTCCTTTCCCAATTTGGAACCTGTCCATTGTTCTACATCCAGTTCTAACTGTTGCTTCTTGACCTGCATACAGATTTCTCAGGAGGCAGGTAAGGTGGTCTAATATTCCCATCTCTTTAAGAATTTTCCACAGCTTGTTGTGATCCACACAGTCAAAGGCTTTAGCATAGTCAATGAAGCATCAGTAGATATTTTTCTGGAATTCTCTTGCTTTTTCAATGATTCAACGATGTTAGCAATTTGACCTCCAGTTCCTCTGCCTTTTCTAAATCCAGCTTGAACATCTGGAAGTTCTCGGTTCACATGCCATTGGGGCCTCACTTGGAGAATTTTGAGCATTACTTTGCTAGCATGTGAGACAAGTGCAACTGTGAGGTAGTTTGAACATTCTTTGGCATTGCCTTTCTTTGGGACTGGAATGAAAACTGATTTTTTCCAGTCCTTTGACCACTGCTGAGTTTTCCAAATTTGTAGGCATATTGAATGCAGCACTTTAACAGCATCATCTTTTAGGATGATATAAACATCCTAAAATGGATATACAAAATGGATGACAAAATGGATGACATGATATATAAATAGCTTTCATAATCATTGGCAATTATTTTAACACAGTGCTTGCGTGTATGCTCAGTTGCAAACTCATGTCTGATTCTTTGTGACCCAGTGGACTGTAGCCCTCCAGGCTCCTTTGTCCATGGGATTTCCCAGGGAAGAATGCTGGAGTGGGTTGCCATTTCCTTCTATAGGGGATTTCCCCACTCAGGGATCAAATCCTCGTCACCTGCATTGGCAGGCATATCTTTTACTACTGAGCCACCAGGGAAGCCCGTTGTAACAGTATTATTTCAATAACAATCATTTACATATAAAAACCAGATAATAGCATTTTATGAGATAATGCTATTAAGAAATATTTCTCCAAGTTAAATCTCAAATGCTTACCTATGACATTTGAAAGTGCATATTCACAAGCTGTATTAGACAGCTATGCTATATAACCAACTGCCCCAAGATTCAGTGGCTTAAACCACAGTTATTTATTCTTGTTCATACATCTGTAGATCAGCTGAAAGCCAGCTGACCTAGGCCGCATGACTGATTCTAGCTGCACAACGAGCTGAACTTGGCTCTTCACTGTAACTTGTGCTCAGGTCTGCTCTGAAGGTGGGCCTTCTGGACCCCAGATGCTCAGAAGAAGCTCTTGGCACGGTGGTGGCAGAGGAGGAAGATGGCAAACCTATCACACGAGCACATCCCTGAATCACAGCCACTAACATTCCACTGTCCAAAGCACATCACATGGCCAAGCCCAATATTGATAGGGAAGCGAAGTAGAGTCCATACACACAGGAGGACAGAAGACTGACTATTTCCTGAATAATAATCCAAACCACTACATTAACTAAGAATGCATCTGAAACACATACCTTGCTTACACAAAATCATTTTGCTGACTAGATATGATGGTACCTTATTTGATCATGTACAAATTCAAGGATTTCAGAAGTGACATTGAAATTGGCATTTAGCTAATTGGCTGTCCACAATCTAAGGTGAGACCATATAGCAGACCATGGAGGAACTCAAGCCCAAAGCTTAAATTTCAGTTCAAAAAAACTTTGCTGCTCAAAGTTGCACAGTTTTGTAGTGGCACACCTGGAGATTTAACGCAGATCTTCCTGACTCAGATCCCACGTTCTGAAGCACAGGCCTGCAGTGCTCCCTGGTGTCATAGCTCCATTTTGGAAATGAAAAATAGAAACGTTGCAAATGACCCTATGTCATTCCTTTTAGTGGCTGGGTAATATTCCATTGTATATATGTACCACATCTTCTTTCTCCACTCATCTGTCATGGGACACTAAGATCTATCATACAGAGTGAAGTAAGTCATAAAGAGAAAAGAAATATCATATACTAAACATATATAATATATATATATGTGGAATCTAGGAAAATGGTGGTGATTAACCTATTTCCAAAGCAGGAATAGAGAGGTAGACATAGAGAAAGGAACATGAGGACACGGGAGGCAGGGAGGGGAAGAGTAAAACGAAAAAAAAAAAAATTTCTTAGTAAAATAAATTAATGTGAAAAAATAAAATGAATTGGAAGATTAGGATTGACACATATACTCTTCTATGTATAAAACAGCTAGCTAGTGGGAACCTCATATTAATATAAAGCACACAGGGCTCAGCTTGGTGCTCTGTGATGACCTAGAGGGATGGGGTGGGGACAGGAGTGAGAGGGAGATCCAAGAGGAAGCAAATATATGCATGCCTATAGCTAATTCACTTCACTGTACCGCAGAAACTAACACAACCTTGTAAAGCCATTATATTCCAATAAAAAAAAAAATTAAATAGGAAAAAAATTTACTGTGCGCCAGGCTTAGAGTCACTGGATTTACATATATTATTTCATTTTATCCTTAAATCTCATGTTGTTGTTTTGCCTCTAAGTTGTGTCAGACTCTCTTGCAACACCATGGACTGTAGACCGCCAGCCTCCTCTGTCCATGGGATTTCCAGGCAAAAATACTGGAGTGGGTTGCCATTTCTTATGAGGTCAGGGTAATTTTTCAGAATTTACAGATAAGGAAATAATTGCTCAGGAAGTTTTAAAACTTAATTTTTCTAAGGACAGGCAGGTAGAAAACCTAAATTTTGAAACTAGCCCTATCAGATGACAAAACTCATTCTTTTCTATCAAACTATACAAACATTTCAAAATACTCAGCAATTAAGACTGAAAGCTCATACCTGAACTCATGCCTCTTGACCCAGCAATCTCTCTATTACTGTTCAAGTAACTGTATTTCCAAAACTGTAAGTTTTATTTTAATACATGGTTTAACAACTGGTCAAAATATTTGAACTTAAAACTGTCCAACACGTCCTGGTTGCCATAAATATGTGACATACTCCTTTCTTATTAATTTAACCACCTGTGACTTTTTTCAGTATTAAGAAGGATAAGCCATGCACATTATTTCAAGTGTACAGTCTTCTACTATTAAGGAAAAATTTACACTGAAAAGGGGAAAGAGACTTAAATGTCAATCAAAACCTTCTATTTACATGTTTCTAGTCCCCATATGTGGAACAATGCTGCCTCCTGTCACTGATGATAATAACAATAATAATAATAATATAAAATCAGGCTTTTGGAATTCTCAGTCCGTAGAATTAAATTAGGATTCAACACATTAACAGTTCCTTTCAGATTACTGTATTTTGACAAACTTTGTAATGCATTCTTCAAGAGAATACCACTTTTGCAAAGCTTAGTACGGTCAGCACTATAAATATGCCTTGTATTTTAAAGGCTTCCCAGGTCGCTCAGACTGTAAAGAATTTGCCTGCAACTCAGGAGACCCAGGTTCAATCCGTGGGTTGAGATGATCCTCTGGAGAAGGCCATGGCAACCTCTCCACTATTCCTGCCTGGAGAATTTCATGGACAGAGGAGTCTGCCAGGCTACAGTCCATGGGGTTGAAAAGAGTCAAACACGACTGAGTGACTAACACTTCCACTTTGTATTTTAAAATAGAAAACTAATCTCTTCTAGACTATTCTATGCTGAATTTACCACAGTCTGGCTAAAGAGAATGTCAAAAACAAAGAGTTGGCTATCCTTTGGTTATCGATGTGTTGCAAATTATACTATCTGCTGATTACTTGAAATGCATACGCACTGAGGAAACCAGAATTGAAAGAGACATGTGTACCCCAATGTTCATCGCAGCACTGTTTATAATAGCCAGGACATGGAAGCAACCTAGATGTCCATCAGCAGATGAATGGATAAGAAAGCTGTGGTACATATACACAATGGAATATTACTCAGCCATTAAAAAGAATACATTTGGATCAGTTCTAATGAGGTGGATGAAACTGGAGCCTCTTATACAGAGTGAAGTAAGCCAGAAAGAAAAACACCAATATAGTATACTAATGCATATATATGGAATTTAGAAAGATGGTAATGATAACCCTGTATGTGAGACAGCAAAAGAGACACAAATGTATAGAACAGTCTTTTGAACTCTGTGGGAGAGGGAGAAGGAGAGGGTGGGATGATTTGGGAGAATGGCATTGAAACATCTATAATATCATATAAGAAACGAATCACCAGTCCAGGTTCAATGCATGATACAGGATGTTTGGGGCTGGTGCACTGGGATGACCCAGAGGGATGGTACGGGGAGGGAGGTGGTAAGGGGGTTCAGGATGGGGAACACATGTACACCCGTGGCGGATTCATGTTGATGTATGGCAAAACCAATACAATATTGTAAAGTAAAAAATAAAATAAAAAAATAAAAAGACAGCATCAAAGTTAGAAAAATCGAAAAACCATCCATTATCCCAACTTGAAGTGATGGAGAAAATAATGCTACTGTATGAAATTAAAATGTTTCCCACCTTCATCGAGATATAATTTACAAATGAACATTGAAAGCCTTTGAGGAGCAAAATGCAATGGAAGGAAGTGCGCCAGTTCTGAGCAGGCCTCCAGAGGTCCTGTGTGCTCTGGTTCTCTCTTTTGGAGGCTTGCTCAGATGCCCAGACGACCAAGCATGGACTGGCCTGCCGGAATATGAGAGCCATGTTGGGCGGGACTCTGCCAAGTCAGCCAGCCCAGCTGAGGCCATCCGAAACTAACCAGCTCCCAGTCAGCTTGGCACTGACCTTAATCATGAGGAAGCCAGCCAAGACCAGAAGAAAAATGCAGCTGAGCTCAGCACCAATTGTGGGCTTGAAGAACTGTGAACTATACAAATACTTTTTTGAACCACTAAGTTCTTGGGGTAGTTTGTTATCTTCAGACAAAGTGACAAATCACAGCACAGCCTCCCCTAGATTATAAATTCCATACCTATAATGTCCACCTATGTATATTTCTAGTACTTGGCATAGCATATAGTATGTACTTAACATATGTATGATAAATTAATTAATGGGTGAATGAAAAATATATATAGTCCCATGCATTTGACTTTTGAAAATAATTTGATTTCTATGTGTTGTTCAGGTTTGGGGCCAACTTGTTTTTGTTGTCATTCAGTTGCCAAGTTGTGTCTGACTCTTTGCTACCCAATGGACTGCAACAGCCTAGGCTTCCCTGTCCTTCACTGTCTGCCGGAGTTTGCTCGAACACATGTCCATCGAGTTAGTGATGCCATCCAACCATCTCATCCTCTGTTGTCGCCTTCTCCTCCTGCCTTCAGTCTTTCCCACCATCAGGGGCTTTTCCAGTGAGTTGGCTCTTCATATCAGATGGCCAAAGAATTGGAGCTTCAGGTTCAGCATCAGTCCTTCCAATGAACGTTCAAGGTTGATTTCCTTTAGAATAGACTTGTTGGATCTCCTTGCAGTCCAAGGGACTCTCAAGAGTTCTCCAGCATTACAGTTTGAAAGCATCAGTTCTTTGGTGCTCAGCTTTATTTATGGCCCAACTCTCACATCCATATATGACTACTGGAAAAGCCATAGCTTTGACTAGACAGATCTTTGCCAGTAAAGTGATTTCTCTACTTTCTTTAATACTCTGCCTAGGTTTGTCACAGCTTTCCTTCCAAGGAGCAAGCATCTTTAATTTCATGGCTGTAGTCAACATCATAGTGATTTTGGGGCCAGCTTACAAGGATACATTTTGTTTCTTACCAAGCTCACTGGCTTTTATTCACTGTAAGTGTTGGAGCCAGGACTCAAGACCTGGTCTCTCTGAAAATAATATTTGGAAGAATAAATAAATAGCAGTAGTAGTAAACGTAGTGGCAGCAGAATCTAACCAAGAAATCCAGCCCTTTCATCTATACGCTATGGTCTTTTCACAATCCTTTTAGATAATCACTCAGAGTTACCAGTAAAGCTGAAATAAACCAACCACAGGGTATCTATCAGGACAGTTTTGATCAGCTTTTCCAAGAAGTAAGCTTGTGTTGCATCATGTAATAAATCGTTACAGAAACCTTTGTGGAACATAAAAGGGATGCTGGCATCTGACTGAAGTTTACTGCCAGCATTCTGGAAGAATTTCAATAGGAATAGAAAGGCTGGGCAAGTGAGTCAAGTCGTTTCAGAACCGTTCTTGAAGGGTAATGCCAGCATTCCAGAGGGACTTCAGTGCTCGGCTAGAGGGCAGCAGAATTATGGCTGAAGTATTCCTCATGGAGAGCTTTAACCTCATGACCGAAGTGTATTCAAAACAATTCTGCTGCGATAGTAAAAATATATGTATCCATGCTGTGCATTCCCAGAAGAGCAGGCTGGCCTCCTTATTCACACGAGCCAAGAACCGAAAAAGAGCTGAGAGGGTAAACCGGTAAAGTGCTACCACTGAGATTTTTCTCTAAATACTGGTTGGGGAAGCCCCATGATTCCCAAAGATTAGAGACATTAGATGTTTTATAAGGTGTATGCTGAATGAATAATTCATAGGAAAATGTTCCTCTGTGCAGGTAAGATTGCACAGTAAAGTAAGAGAAGAAAAAATAAATAAAATAAAATATTCAGTTCGATGTGGTCCTTCTGTCAAGCCCCTAAATTAATCCTTCATATGTACCTCGTGCATCACACTCTGCTATGCATTGGGAGCACAGAGCACTTGCATCTCAGGCTAACTGAGCGCATGAGACACCTATATATTCAATAAATATTTATTTAACCTCCGCCTATTAGGGCTTCCCAGGTGGCACAGAATCTGCCTGCCAATGCAGGAGACACTAGAGATGCAAGTTCAATCCCTGGGTCAGGAAGATCCCCTGGAGAAGGAAATGGCAAAATCACCTCCTTCAACAGGCCTTCCGTGACCTTGTCTATGAAGTGTACACACCCTTCTAGTCCCTATCTCAGTTTCCTTTCTGTTGTCTTCTGCTTAATGTCTCTATTCACCATTTCCAGTTGTTTTATTTTATTTATTTTAAAGGCTTTCATACCAGCTGCTCTGTCTTGTTCACTACTATGTATTCGGTGCTTAATACACGGAGTACATAACAGGTATTCAATAAAATTAATATTTCACTAAACACAATAGCTGTTTAATGAATTTGTAGGATCTCAATAAATGACCCAATGACCAATGCTGGTTCTTCTTCAACTAAATAAAAATAGAGTTCAATCGAGCCAATATTTTATAATAAAGGTAAATGGAGTATAACCTTTAAAAACTGTGAGTCATTATACTGCATATCTGTAACATATAATATTGTACATCAACGATACTTCAATTTTTAAAAGAATGAAAAACATAAAATATATATACTGAATGGCAGAATAAAAATCTGCTTCTAGTTTTTAAAGAAGTCCATAATTCAGATTGATTAGATGACTTCTTTATTTAAATGACTAACTTTTTACTATATTAGAATAACAGATCATGAAGTGAGGTGTATAAAAGAGAGAATAGAGTTGAACTGTAAAGAAAGAAACTTCAACTACATAACTTTTGTGCTTCTTGAGAAAAAAGGAATTAAATGGATTGGCACAATTATCAAATGACAACAAACTGTCCGTAGTTTTGGGACATCAATATAATAACAAAAACTATGGGTTTTGAAAATCTTATTCCTTGCCATTTCCACTTGTGGAAAACAGGTCAATTTTTAAAGCAATGTTTTATTGGAGGATAGTTGCTTTACAATATTGTGCTGGTTTCCGCCATACATCAACATGAATCAGTCACAGGTATTCACATGTCCCCTCCCTTTTGAATCTCTCTCCCATCTCCCACCCCATCCCATCCGTCTAAGTTGTCACAGAGCACTAGGCTGAGCTCACTGTGTCACACAGCAAATTCCCACTGGCTATCTATTTTACACATGGTAAGGTATATGTTTCCATGCTACTTTCTCAATTCATCACACCCTCTCCACCCCAACTGTGTTAACAAGTCTGTTCTTTATGTCTGCATCTTCATTGCTGCCCTGCAAATATGTTCATCAATATGATCTTTCTAGAATCTATACATATGCATTAATATGCAATATTTGTCTTTCTCTTTCTGACTTACTCTGTGCAATAAGCTCCAGGTTCATGCACCTCATTAGAACTGACTCAAATGTGTTCCTTTTTATGGCTGAGTAATATTCCACTGTATATATGTACCACAATTTCTGTATCCATTCATCCGTCAATGGATATCTAGGTTACTTCCATGTCCTAAGTACTGAAAACAAGTTAATTTATGGCAGGTTTATTTCCAGTCAATCCTTCTAGTTTTCCAGTACTTTTCATATTCTGTATCATTTGATATGTATTAAGCTTTCATGTTTTTCAAACCAAAAAAAATTCTTGCTGCTGCTGCTGCTAAGTCACTTCAGTCGTGTCCGACTCTTTGCGACCCCATAGACTGCAGCCCACCAGGCTCCCCTGTCCCTGGGATTCTCCAGGCAAGAATACTGGAATGGGTTGCCATTTCCATCTCCAATGCGTGAAGGTGAAAGGTGATATGTGAAAGTGAAGTCGCTCAGTCCTGTCTGACTCTGAGCGACCCCATGGACTGCAGCCTACCGGGCTCCTCCGTCCATGGGATTTTCCAGGCAAGAGTACTGCAGTGGGGTGCCATCGCCTTCTCCAAAAAAATTCTTAACTGAGTTCAAATATGGATTATAAATTCCTGTTCTATGCAAATTCAGTGTTCAAGATGGCAGGTTGTGGAGAAAGATGTAAGTCAACTTTTCATTAAAAAAACATTGCTTCTATTTTCATTTCAAATTAGGCACTGACTATGGGGACATACATTCAGAAAACGAAGATCATGGCATCTGGTCCCATCACTTCATGGGAAATAAATGGGGAAACAGTGGAAACAGTGTCAGACTTTATTTTTGGGGGCTCCAAAATCACTGCAGATGGTGACTGCAGCCATGAAATTAAAAGATGCTTACTCCTTGGAAGGAAAGTTATGACCAACCTAGATAGCATATTGGAAAGGAGAGACATTACTTTGCCAACAAAGGTTCGTCTAGTCAAGGCTATGGTTTTTCCAGTGGTCATGTATGGATGCGAGAGTTGGACTGTGAAGAAAGCTGAGCACGGAAGAATTGATGCTTTTGAACTGTGGTGTTGGAGAAGACTCTTGAGAGTCCCTTGGACTGCAAGGAGATCCAACCAGTCCATTCTGAAAGAGATCAGCCCTGGGATTTCTTTGGAAGGAATGATGCTAAAGCTGAAACTCCAGTACTTTGGCCACCTCATGCCAAGAGTTGACTCATTGGAAAAGACTCTGATGCTGGGAGGGATTGGGGGCAGGAGGAGAAGGGGACGACAGAGGATGAGATGGCTGGATGGCATCACCGACTCGATGGACGTGAGTCTGAGTGAACTCCGGGAGTTGGTGATGGACAGGGAGGCCTGGCGTGCTGCGATTCATGGGGTCACAAAGAGTCGGACACGACTGAGCAACTGAACTGAACTGATAGGGACAATTTGATGAAACTGATTAATGGCTGCAGAAGACTCTTTCCAGTCAACTCTTCTTCCATCATCCCACCTCCTCACCTTAAGAGATCAAGAAAACATATGAATTAGGATAAGTGGTGCTAGTGGTAAAGAACTTGCCTGCCAATGCAGGAGACATAGAGATGCAGGTTTGATCCCAGGTTTGGGAAGGTCCCTTGGAGGAGGAAAAGGCAACCAATCCAATATTCTTACCTGAGAAATCCCATGGACAGAGGAAACTGGCGGGCTACAGTCCACATGGCCGCAAAGAGTCAGACACGGCTGAAGCAACTTAGCACAGTATGAGGTGGTGCAATAAAAATAATGTAAATAAATCACTGATGAAGCAAACACCCTCTTTTCTCTCTATTAGTGTGACCTACCATTTAAATGTTAAAAACACAGACTTTTAAAATTTGGACATGAATCTAAAGAGAAACAAATAAGGAGGTTGCTTAGCCATCTTGATCCCAGTTTCAGGACAGGCTACTCCAGGCTAAAGACATCATATGATTCTGTGAGCTGCAGTCTGTATCATTGGAAACTATCCTTGGTTTTGGGCACAAGAGAAGGAGTTTTGGCCAAACTGAGAGAGTCTAATTGGGAGCACAGCCTCTACATACCACCCTCAAGATTTTTATATGGTTTTTGTGCTCATTCTGTAGTTTGGACTCAGGACCCTGGGTCCTGAGAAAATATCTTAAACAAACATTAACACAACATATTCCCCCAAGAGATTTGTTGGTAATAAAAGTATAGTAGAAAAAAATTTAATTTGCTCAGATTCTGATAGAGGTGGTAGATTGCAGTTGGCAAAAGTCCCAGGGTGAATGACGATCTCTACTACAGTTCCCAGGGTGCTCTATGCCCAGGAAGGGCACATGTTGGGAGCATGAATTTTTAAATGCAACAAAAGATGGCATGGGAAAAATAGAACATGGTGGCCCACTGCCGTGAAGCAATACGATGCGCATTTGTGTTAGTCACTCAGTGGTGTCCGACTCTTTGTGACCCCAGGCTCTCAGTTAATGGAATTCTCCAAGCAAGAATACTGGAGTGGGTAGCCATTCCCTTCTCCAGAGGATCTTCCCATCCAGGGATTGAACCTGGGTCTCTCACATTACAGACAGATTCTTTACATTTGAGCCACCAGGAAGCCCCACAATAGTATGATGCCTGTCTGTAAATCCATGGGTTTTCAGTAATGTTACTAACCTCAGAATGTTCATGAGTGGGTTTCTTATTGAAAATTACAAAGAAGCTAAAATGTCTGCACTTGCTTAAGTAGAGCCCAACCCACAGGGTCCAGAGACCAAGGCCATTAGGAGAATTATGCATAGAATGTGAACTGATCATTAGGAAGGGGACAGACTTGTACAGACTGTAATACTGTATTTGAATCAAGTTTACCTATAACTCAAAGAATCAGGGAAGCCCAGATTACATTTGGATTAATTGTCAAGGTCACCACCTGGGTTCTTTCATCTAAAACTACTCAACTGTATCTTGGATTTGATCATCATCCTAGAACTTGGAAGAGACCTTTTCCAAAATTGCCAGCCTCTGTAGGTTTAGAGTCAATGATCACACTGGTTATTGTAGAGCATAACTCATCACAAGTTGAGAACTGGGGATCCAGATATCACTTCAAGCAGCAAGTCCTCCAAATGATGAAGTAGCCATCTCAGCACTCATTACAACAGTGCAGCCCAGCACACTAGAGTCTTTAAGGATACCACTCATTTCCCCATGTTAACACGGAATTGTGAGTTGGTTTTATCACCTGACAATATCTAAATATAGTGGGAATCATTTGTTTCCAGTTATTTTTCTCTGATGTTTATTAAAATGCAAGTTTTTCAGCCTTAGACTGGACCTAGCTGAAAGGGAATCCCAAAGAGTTCAGGAATCTTTATTTCAAAAGGCAACTAAAAATCAGTAAATTCACTGAAGTTTGAAAATGACAGCTCTTTATCCTTTATCCCCCTTATGTAAGGTGTGTCTGAATATACCTACTATCAGTCTCTATGTTTGCCAGGTCTTTCAGTTTTCCCATCCTGTCTCTATTTTTGGCATAAAGCAGAGATTTGCATCTCTGTCAAACAAAGGATATATCATTGAAATGATGACAATGGGTACCTGGCCTAAAGTATTACATAGTGGTCTCTATCTCCTGACATTCTTGCACCAAAATCCTCACTCTCAAGTAGTTTCTGACATTTATCTCCCAATGATGGAGTGTTAGAACGTAATTCAGTCAATTCAGTTAGGTTGCTCAGTCGCATCTGACTCTTTGTGACCCCATGGACTGCAGCACACCAGGCTTCCCTTTCCATCATCAACTCCTGCTCAAACTCATGTCCATCGAGTCGGTGATGCCATCCAACAATCTCATCCTCTGTCATCCCCTTTTCCTCCTACCTTTAATCTTTCCCAGCAGCAGGGGCTTTTCCAGTGAGTCAGTTCTTTGCATGAGGTGGCTAAAGTATTGGAGCCTCAGCTTCAGCATCAGTCCTTCCAATGCATATTCTGATCTCCTTTAGAATGGACTGGTTGGATCTCCTTGCAGTCCAAGGGACTCTAAGGAGTCTTCTCCAACACCACAGTTCAAAAGCATCAATTCTTTGGCGCTCAGCTTTCTTTATGGTTCAACTCTCACATCCATACATGACTACTGAAAAAAACACAGCTTTGACTAGGTAGACCTTTGTCAGCAAAATAACATCTCTGCTTTTCATATATGGAATAACTGGCCTTCAGAGCTGGTTCATCAATTAGCATTGGATACCTACCATGTCCTACTATGCTTTGGGGATGCAAAATTCTACAAAATATCCTGAAGTTCTAGGAAACTATCTCTGCTCTCAGGTTACTTAAAAATCTAGTTATAGTCTACAGTAATCTGAGTTATGGCAAATGTACAGTAAAGCATAACCACAAAAATAATAATTTGTTGGGAATGTAAAATGATGCTGGCACTGTAGAAATAGTATGGCTGTTCCTTAAAAAATTAAAAATAGAATTACTATATGATCCAACAATCCTACTTCTAGATATATACTCTCCCAAATTAAAAGTAGAGTCTGGAAAACGTATTTGCACATCCATGTTCAAAGCAGGATTGTTCACAATAGCCAAAAGGTGGAAGTAACACAGGTGTCCATCAATGATTGAATGGATAAACAAAATGTAGTATATACATACAATGGAAAATTATTCAGCCTTAAAAAGAAAGGAAATTCAGACATATGGTGCGACATGGATAAAACTTGAGGACATTATGCTAAGTGATAGTGATATGAGCCCATCACAAAAAGACAAATAATGTAGAATTCCACTGATATGAGTTACCTAGAAAAGTCAAATTCATAGAAACAAAAAGTAGAAGGCTGGTTACCAGGGGCTGAGGAGGGAGAAATGGGAAGTTGATGTTTAATGAGTATAGAATGTCAGCATTTCAAGGTGAGAAAGTTCTGGAGATAGCTTGCATGACCATATGAAGATATTTAACACTACTGAACTGTACACTTTAAAATGGTTAAGATGCTAAATTTCATGTTGTGCTTAGCTGTGTGTGCTTAGTCGCTCAGTCATGGCCAGCTCTTTGTGACCCCGTGGACTACAGCCCGCCAGGCTCCTATGTCTGTGGGGATTGTCCAGGCAAGAATACTGGAATGGGTTGCCATGCCCTCCTCCAGGGGATCTTCCCCACCCAGGGATCGAACCCAGGTCTCCCTCATTGAAGGCGGATTCCCTACTGTCTGAGCCACCAGGGAAGCCCAAATTTCATGTTAGGTGTAGTTTATCACAACAGTAAATAATAATAGCAAAACAAACAACTCAGTTGTTTTTTGGTTTGTCTGTCTCCCCACATCAGGCAACTGCCCACCATCATATGGCACCATTTTAGCTGGACATGGTTTATACCCGTGAAAAGCTTCCTATATCATCTGAAAATTTTCTCTCCTGAGATTCAAGCCATAAAACTCTCTAAGCTTCTCAGGTTGACCGTTTTCCTCCCACACAGGTTGGAAGGCTGTTCTCATGGGTTCACACTGATGTCCTTCCACAGACTGCCTGAAAGGAAAAAAATGAGATGGATCAGCACTTTAAAACAGTGAATGTCCTTCAAGGAGGCACCTTGTCCACAGAGGCCATCATGACAAAGGTAGGTGCATTAATCATCTCCCCTGCTGGAAATGAAGGAGAAGAAATAAATAAACAGCCCATCATCATGATCAGGTATCAGAGGTTTGTTTTAGGTCATACCCCCATTAAAGTGAATTTCAATGCTGTCCGGAGCAATGTCATGAATCTTCTGTACTTCCATTTAATGAGAAATTCATGCTGGGAGGAAGCACCCTCCCTATGAGCTCCATAATGAGTGCCCCTATCAATGTCTCCACCTTTCCATTTTTTGTGTTCTCAAAGCAAGCATAGAAAAGTGCTATACATTTACCCCTGCCCTAAGTGCCTCTGTTTTAAAGACATATTAAGTCAAATTAATGCAACTGGTAAGAAAGTCAATAATTCAGGAAATGCCATCAGCATTTTGTTCTATGTGCTTTATCAGGTGGAGTTATCATTTTGATGTCACTACTTAAATCTTTTAAAAATGACTCATCATTTTCATATGCATTTATATAGAACTGTTAGCAAATACAGATAAGAAAGAAGATGAAAATAAACATTTACTCTCTCACCTGCCTAATGGTAGCAATTGTTACAAGTTGTAGTTGCTTGATTCTGTCCTACTCTGAGACCCCATGGATTGTAGCCTGCCAGACTCCTGTGTCCATGGAATTCTCCTGGCAAGAATACAGGAGTGGGTAGCCATTCCCTTCTCCAGGGTGTCTTCCTGACCCAGGGATCAAACCTGGGTCCCCTGCATTACGGTCAGATTCCTTACTGTCTAAGCCACCAGAGAAGGGCCAGTCTCCTGTATTAGCAGGTGGGTTTTTTAACAGTAGCACCACCTGGAAGCCCTTAACAATTGTTAGCACCTTATACACTCTTTTTTGCATGGATACAGACATACAGAGAGAGAGAGAGAGATAAAAATATATTTTGGAAAAATTAGATCCTATAGTTCATTTGGGTAGTCAAATTTGGTAGAATTCTGAGACAATGAGTAGATTGTCCAAGATTTTCTGGCAGATACCAGAAGTGCTCCAAAGATATGCCAGTGGACTCTCAGAACTCCAGAAAACTCTTGTGTGTGTGTGTGTGTGTGTGTGTGTGTGTAGCAGTAAGCACAAACCCATACCAAGCCCAAGAAATTAACCCTAAGAGCACAGCCTCATGGTGAAGAGCCAGCAATACTATCTTTCTGCAGGAAAGAGAAAATTTCTTTGATCCCTTTAAATAAGTGGATTATAGAAAATGAGAAAGTATAAAAGAAGATGCATTCCCCTCCCCTTTCTAAGAGGTAGCTCAGGAAAAGAGGCCCCTTTATGTTGAAATCAGTCATTCTTTGGGGAAAAAGAAGTTGGGGACCTGCTGTGGACAAAGTTATGGCTGTTGGGTTGGAAGATAAGTGTTTTTGAGTTTAAAATTCTTTAAATAGGCTCCACCATTATTACTGTTACACTGTTCTGCCCCCCAGGGTCTAGCCAGGGACAAAAAGCATTAAAATAAAACTTGAATAAATAAACAAAATCTTGAACCCTCTTCTAATGTGAAAAACAAAGCAAAGCCCAAACTGAGTTTTTTTTCCTTCTAAGAGAATGCCCAAAGAAGAGAATTTTTCTCACACTGTTAAACCCAGCTACCATCAGATTCCCATGAGCTAGAATGTCAAGCTTGCTAGTATATAAAAGAATTTAGATAACTTTTCTTCTGTCTTGAAAACAGAATGATTTTAAATCCAAGGGGGAAAAAATAGGTTAATACCTTAAAAATTCTGATTATTGACAAATCCTCCTCTTGGAAGAGTTTATTTTTACTTCAACCATTATTATTTATTAACAATGAAAAGATTTGATATATCTCATTTATGCTTGTATATTCTCTTTAATCACAGAATACACACACATTAAGTAAATCATTTTTTCTCAGTGGATTTATTCCTAAAGAGATGGTGTATATATCATCCTAAAAAAGAAAGCTCTTAAAAAGACCACATTGAAGTAAATAAGACTGGATTTTCCTTCCTGTTATACACAACTATACAAGATGATAACATATATGAACAGGATAAAATACATGTTTCAGGTATTGGCAATAGTCAGCATCTGACTATGATTTTAAGAGAAAGTAAATCAACTGAGTCCTGTAATTACCCTGGAATTCCTCCTGGAAGCACCTTTTATATAATAGTACAGGAAGCGGGAAGATGAGTAGATTGTCATGACCTCTTTGAGTTGAAAAGACAAATACTGGAGTCCAGAGAGGCTGAGGGAGCTAGAATTTGTGGGCCAGGGAGCTAGAATTTGTGGGCCAGAGTGCTAGAAAAGAAGAAGTCATTCGGAAAAACAAAAGTTGTACAAATGAATATAAGCATCCTGCCAAGTATGTTGCCGAAAGTGGCCCTAGTTGAATGCCTTAGACATTCAGTACACACCCCAGAAGAGCCATATCTCTGTAATAGGACTAAACCAGCCCCAGAGAATAAGTTACTCTAGATTTGCCCTATCAAAAATTTAAACAATCCTCAAAAGGATCAAATGGAACAGCAAATGATTTAACTGCCCACCAGAATAAAACCCAGCACCCTTTAAGACAATAAAAGCCAGACATGTAGCAAGATGGTGATTGCAGCCATGAAATTAAAAGATGCTTACCTCCTTGAAAGGAAAATTATGACCACCCTAGATAGCATATTCAAAAGCAGAGACATTACTTTGCCAACAAAGGTCCGTCTAGTCAAGGCTATGGTTTTTCCAGTGGTCATGTATGGATGTGAGAGTTGGATTGTGAAGAAAGCTGAGTGCCAAAGAATTGATGCTTTTGAACTGTGGTGTTGGAGAAGACTCTTGAGAGTCCCTTGGACTGCAAGGAGATCCAACCAGTCCATTCTAAAGGAGATCAGTCCTGGGTGTTCTTTGGAAGGAATGATGCTACAGCTGAAACTCCAGTACTTTGGCCACCTCATGGGAAGAGTTGACTCATTGGAAAAGACTCTGATGCTGGGAGGGATTGGGGGCAGAAGGAAAAGGAGATAGCAGAGGATGAGATAGCTGGATGGCATCACCGACGTGAGTTTGAGTGAACTCCAGGAGTTGGTGATGGACAGGGAGGTGTGGCGTGCTGCAATTCATGGGGTCGCAAAGAGTTGGACACGACTGAGCGACTGAACTGAACTGATGTAGCAAGACATGTAGCAATGTCAAATTCATGATCCTCAATCCCCAATCAAAAATTACTAGACATGCCTTCAGAAGCAGGAACATGGAACCTGAAACTAGGAAAAATATCAGTCACTAAACACAAAACCAATATCAGAGACAAAGAAATTTTCACAGGCGTTACATATAAATGTGATCAAAGGAAAATGTGAACAAGATGAGGAGGAAAACTACTACATACAAAATGAGAAATCAGTTTTGTACAGTAAAGATGTATTTCATGTGCCAAGTCGCTTCAGTCATGTCCAACTCTTTGCAACCCTATGGACTGTAACCCACCAGGCTCCTCTGTCCATGGGATTTTCCAGGTAAGAATATTGGAGTGGATTGCCATTTCCTCTCCAGGGAATCTTCCCAACCCAGGGATCGAAACTGTGTCTTTTAACATCTCCTTTATTGGCAGAAGAGTTCTTTACTACTAGCATCACCTGGGAAGCCAAAGATACATTAAGTAGGATTAACAGAAATTTAGGCACAGGAAAAGAAAGCGTCAGTGAACTTGTAGACATAGCAGCTTAAGTTACCCAAACTGAAACTCAGAGGCAAAAGAGACTGACAAGAAATCGTTAATGAACCTCAGGGACCTGTGGGGCAACAGAAAGCAACTTCCTGGCTGGAGCCCCAGAAGGAGAGAAGGGGAAAGATCAGGAGAGAAATTTTTGAAGAAACGTGTCAATTTTTCCCAAATTAGATGAAAACAACAAACCCACAGATTCAAATTTTCAATGACCCCTTTTTGAACGTCTGCGGATCACCAGCTAGTATTCAGAAGGTGTTGTACGGGAGCTGTGCCACAAGCAGACGTATTTTTGATGTATTTGTGGGGAGGAAGGTGATCTCCCAGTCTTAACCTCAATGACTCCTAAGCAGGATACCACAAAGAAAACCACACAGAAACATTTCATAATCGAACAATAAAGAGAAATAAACATTAACCCACCCTATGTACAGGGGAACAAAAGTAAAAATGATCACAGGCATCTCAAAAGCACCACAAGCCAGAAGCAATGGAATAGGCTCATTAAAGTTCTGGAAAAAGAAGAAAGAAAACTGTCAACCTAGAATTCTATATCCAGGAGAATTCCCTGCAAACCTGAGAGCAAAACACAGTCATTTTAACAGCATGAAAAAGAAAAGCTGAGATAATTCCAACTACAAGGATATGAACTTCTCCTGAACTGTAAGAAATATTAAAGGAACATTTTAGGCTGAAGAAAAACAATTCTAGATACAAACATAAAACCAAAACCATTGGGAGAAAGAGATTGTAGAGTCTCTGTGATGAAGATCACAGGGTTTGGAATCCTGACATTGATACCTATGGAGCATCAGTTTCCTTATTTGTAAAATGAGGTTACAGTAAGTCCCCTACATATGAACAAATTCCATTTTGAGAGTGTGTTCATAAGTCCAGTTTGTTCATAAGTCCAACAAAGTTAGCCTGAGTACCCAACTTATACAATCAGCTACATAGTACTGCACTGTAATAGGTTTGTAACACTTTTCACACAAATAATGCATAAAAAACAAACCCCCAAAATAAGGAAAACATTTTAACCTTATAGTACAGTACCTTGAAAAGTAACAATAGCTGGTGCTTCTTAGTACCGTTATAGCACCACTGGCTTTACACTTGCTCTGGACATCCTTGGCTTGAAATAAAGATACTGTACTACTGTACTCTATAAAGTACACAAAAATCCAACCACATGTAGAGGAAGCACACACGTGACAGTGTATGCCCAACATGTGAACCAACTTATGTGATTGGACGTGGGAACACTCATTCACATCCTTGAAAGTCTGCAACTTGAAGTTTCCTATGTAAGGGATTTACTGTAGTTATCCTTGTATTAGGAAGGTGCGGCAAGGAGTCAATGAAATAAGGTAGTCAAAGCACTTAGCACAGTGACTGGAGCATACTATGCAGTCAAGAGATCACAGCCATTATTATTTATTAAACGTACCAAGAGATTGGTGTTAATAACTCTTGATGAACTTTTTTGCACAGAGCCTCATATATGTAAAATAGAGAGAGACTGCATGGCATTATGCTTTATCCTTTATCTTGGAGACAGGTAGTAGTTACATATCTTAGTGTTATTGTTATCTTTCCGTGTGGGAAACAGAAAAGAGATGAGAGATACATGGAAACAAGCGACAAGAGTTCATAGGTGAGAAGGGAGGATTCTCAACTCCTGGATGAATGACTGAATGCTATCTTGTTGGTTTGGAATGTAATACTCTCATAATATTTTCCCCTTTTTTTTTTTTTGATTCTTCTGTATTTGCCTTTGGTTTGTTACCTGTTAAGGATGAAGAAAAAAATTGGTCAGGATCTGGTTCTCATGTTCTTGGTTTTCCTCCTGGATGGAGGACTTAGGTTAAATTTTGGCCTTTCCTATAAATCCAGAAGAGTTGTCAAATAAAAAATAGCTATTTACAATTATTTTCTTGATTCTTAATTTTGTTTCAATAGGAAAAAAAATTACTGTTACTTGCTTCTGATTCTATAAAATAACCACTGCAATGGATATTCTTAACAGCAACTTGAGATCAATGTGGAAGAATAAAGGAAACGAAACATCAATTTTAGTACTTAAATGAATCAAGTAAACCTGTAAATAAAGTACAATGTAGCAGTGATAGCCTAAAGTCTTCTGCCTAGATTCTATTCCCATCTCACTCCCTAAAGTACTGTGGCCTTGAGAGCTACATAACCTTTCTCTCATGTGTACAATTGGGAAAACAATAATATCTACCTCACAGAATTGTTGGAAGATTGAATCAATTAAGACATAATATGTTTGGCATGTAAATGTTTACTACTGCATTGCATAAGCAGTGATGAGAGGGTTGGAGAAAAGTTACAGAAATTACTAATAGTGACACTGTTGAGTCTCTTTTCAGATTGTATTTCAGGTTTGAAGTTAACTACTTTCAAACAGCCTAAAGGTAAAACATGGTTGCCACTAGTATTACTTCCAGCATTTTTACATGAAATACTGGTTTAATTTGTAAAGAAGGGGAAGTTTCTTGCAGCCCAAAGTCAGACTGAGGCTCAGGACAGCATCTGGAGCTAAGCGACTACTAATGTACTGAGCAGACAGTCCTTGGTACGATTGCAGTAGCAAGCTCTGCTCTCATCATTCAGCTGAACAAACAAAAGCTGGGATTTAGTTATTTTCCCAGAACCTAGATAAACAGCCACTTCCTTTTTAGTGTCTCTTTTTAAAGTATGAGCACCCACGTCTCTCCTAATCATCACTTCACTCTATATTTCTATTTTAAAGCTGCTTTTTCTAGATTTTCGCTATTTTAAGCATAAAAATATCATAGGCACATATGTTCTTTAAATAATACATGAGTGTAAATAACATTGTTTGTATATAATTTTAGACCACAAATTAACCCAACATCTCTTTGCAGTTAGTGGTTCACTGTTAGACTTGCTTGATTGTATGAACAGGAAGATAAAAAAGACCTGGAGCTGATTGTGGCTCAGATCATGAGTTCTTTATCGCAAAATTCAGGATTAAATTGAAGAAAGTTGCTAAAACCACTAGACCATTCAGGTATGACCAAAATCAAATCCCTTATGATTATACAGTGGAGGTGATTAATAGATTCAAGGCATTAGATCTGGTAGACAGAGTGCCTGAAGAACTATGGATGGAGGTTCACAACATTGTTCATGAGGCAGTGACCAAAATCATCCCAAAGAAAAAGAAACACAAGAAGGCAAAGTTATTGTCTGAGGAGGCCTTATAAATAGCTCAGAGAAGAAGAGAAGCAAAATGCAAGGGAGACAGGGAAAGATATACTGATTACATGCAGAGTTCCAGAGAATAGCAAGGAGAGATAAGAAGGACTTCTCATATGAACAATGCAAAGAAATAGAGAAAACAGCAGAATGGGAAAGTCTCTTGCCTGGAAAATCCCATGGATGGAGGAGCCTGGTAGGCTGCAGTCCATGGGGTCGCTGAGAGTCAGACACGACTGAGCAACTTCACTTTCACTTTTCACTTTCCTGCATTGGAGAAGGAAATGGCAACCCACTCCAGTGTTCTTGCCTGGAGAATCCCAAGGATGGGGGAGCCTGGTGGGCTGCTGTCCATGGGGTCGCACAGAGTTGGACATGACTGGGGCGACTTAGCAGCAGCAGCAGCAGCAGAAATCTCTTCAACAAAACTGGAGATATCAAGGGAACATTTTGAGCAAGGATGGGTGCGATAAAGGACAGAAATGATAAGGACCTAATAGAAGCAGAAGAGATTAAGAACAGGTGATAAGTATACACAGAAGAACTATACAAAAATGGTCTTCAGTTCAGTTCAGTCGCTCAGTCGTGTCTGACTCTTTGCGACCCTGACCCAGATAACCACAATGGTGTGGTCACTCACCTAGAGCAGACAGGTGGGTTCTAGGAAGAATTACTATGAACAAAGCTAGTGGAGGTGACAGAATTCCAACTGAGGTATTTAAAATCCTAAAAGATGATGCTGTTAAAGTGCTGCACTCAGTATGTCAGCAGATTTGGAAAACTCAACAGTGGCCACAGGACTGGAAAAGGTCAGTTTTCATTCCAATCCCAAAGAAGGGCAATACCAAAGAATATTCAAACTACCATACAATTGTATTCATTTTACATACTAGCAAGTTTATGTTCAAAATTATTCTAGCTAGGCTTAAGCAGTACATGAACTAAGAACTTCCAGATGTACAAGTTGGGTTTCGAAGAAGCGGAATTCAAATTGCCAACATTTGTTGCATCATGGAGAAAACAAAGGAGTTTCAGAAAAACATCTACTTCTGCTTTATTGACTTCACTAAAGTCTTTTACTGTGTGGATCACAATAAACCAGAAAATTCTTAAAGAGATGGGAATTCCAGACCATGTTACATGTCTCCTGAAAAATCTGTATGCAGAACAAGAAGCGACAGGTAGAACCTGACATGGAACAAGTAACTGGTTCCAAATTGGGAAAGGTGTACTTCAAGGCTGTATATTGCCATCCTGCTTACTTAACTTATATCCAAAGTACATCATGTGAAATGCTGGGCTGGATGAATCACAAGTAGCAATCAAGATTGCCAGGAGAAATATCAACAACCTCAGATATGCAGATGATACCACTTTAATGGCATAAAGTGAAGAGGAACTAAAAAGCCCTTTTTTTGTTGTTTGTTTGTTTATAAATATTTTTATTTATTTTTTGAAACTGGAGCCTATTATACAGAGTGAAGTAAGCCAGAAACAAAAACACCAATACGGTATACTAATGCATATAATATGGAATTTAGAAAGATGGCAATGACAACCCTGTATGTGAGACAGCAAAAGAGACACAGATGTATAGAACAGTCTTTTGGACTCTGTGGGAGAGGGCGAGGGTGGGATGATTGAGGAGAATGGCATTGAAACATGTATAATATCATATAAGAAATGAATCGCCAGTCCAGGTTCGATGCAGGATACAGGATGCTCGGGGCTGGTGCACTGGGATGATCCAGAGGGATGGTACCGGGAGGGAGGAGGGAGAGGGGTTCAGGATGGGGAACACGTGTATACCTGTGGAGGATTCATGTTGATGTATGGCAAAACCAATACAATATTGTAATGTAATTAACCTCCAATTAAAATAAATAAATATATATTTAAAGAGCTCTTGATGAGGATGAAAGAGGGGAGTGAAAATACTGGCTTGAAACTCAGCATTAAAAATCTAAGATTATAGCATCCAGTCCCATCACTTCATGGCAAATAGAAAGGGAAAAAGTAGAAGCAGTAACAGATTTTATTTTCCTGGGCTTCAAAATCACTGTGGACAGTGACTGTAGCCATGAAATTAAAAGACACTTGCTCCTTGGAAGGCAAGCTATGACAAGCCTAGACAACATATTAAAAAGCAGAGACATCACTTTACCAACAAAGGTCCATACAGTCAAAGAAATGGTTTTTCCAGTAGTCATGTATGGATGTGAGAGTTGAACCAAAAGGAAGGCTGAGCACCGAAGAATTGATGCTTTCAAATGGTAGTGCTGGAGAAGACTCTTGAGAGTCCTTTGGACAGTAAGACGATCAACCTAGTCAATCCTAAAGGAAATCAACCGTGAATATTCACTGGAAGGATGCTGAAGTTGAACCTCCAATAATTTGGCCACCTGATTTGAAGAGCTGACTCCCTAGGAAAGACCCTGATGCTGGGAAAGATTGAAGGCAAAAAGGAGGAGGCAGCAGAGATGAGATGGTTAGATAGCATCATTGACTCAGTCGACATAAATTTGAGCTACCTCCAGGAGATAATGGAGGACAGAGAAGCTTGATGTGCTTCCATGGAGAAGCAAAGAATTAGACAGGACTTAGCAACTGAAAAACATCAACAATGAAAGAGATGTTTAAGCAAGCCATAACTAATTTCATTCCTTTTCTTGTATGTGTGTGTTCTGGAAAATATAGCTATTTAAAATGTTTTTATGTTAACATGTAATCGATTTGTTATTCTCATTTTTAAATAGTTTAATTAATAAATATGTCTTTTTAATTTCTCAGCTTTAAATTCTAATAGATGTAACTCACATTGCAATAGCTGTTTGGGGTTCTCAATCATTTCCAAGAGTATAAGGAGCTTCTGGGACTGGAGAGTTTGTAGATGCTTCTCTAGGCTATTAATCTGGGAATGAATTTGTGAAGCTGTAGGCTATGCATGTCTTCAACACTGCTAGCTAATGTCAAGTTGCTACCCCATCCAATCTTGAATTTAGGTCTAGGTATGCAAGATGGGCTGTGCTGTGCTGTGTTGTGCTATGCTTAGTCACTCAGTCTTGTCCTACTCTTTGCGACCACATAGAGTATAGCCCCCTAGGCTCTTCTGTCCATGGAATTCTCCAGGCAAGAATATTGGAGTGGATTGCCATGCCCTCCTCCAGGAGACTGTTCCCAATCCAGGGATCGAACCAGGTCTCCAGCATTGCAGGCAGATTGTTTACCATCTAAAACACTAGGGAAGCCCAAGAATAATGGAATGGGTAGCCTATCCCATCTCCAGGCTATCTTCCCAACCTAGAAATTGAACCAGGGTCTTCTGCACTGCAAGCAGATTCTTTGCCAGCTGAGCTACCAGGGAAATCCACAAGATGGGAGATGATAGCTTAATTCAATTATCATAACATAATAATTGGGGCTTCCCAGGTGGCTCTAGAATGGTAAAGAGTTGCAAGAGATGTGGGTTCAATCCCTGAGTCAGGAAGATCCCCTGAAGAAGGAAATGGCAACCCACTCCTATATACTTGCCTGGAAAATTCCATGGACAGAGGAGCCTGATGGGCTACAGTCCATGGGGCTGCAAAGAGTCAGACAGGACTGAGAACACATACACACTCTCCAATGTGATAATTAGTTATTAAGCAGAAACTGTTTAGGAATATCTCATAAACTATTTGAGGCAGCATTAAAGCTAATTTGATCCCACTAAACACCATCTATGTTTATTATTAAATAAAAGAAAAATTCAAATAGGATCAATTTTTTGAATAGGTATACAGGCTACATATACCCAAAGATGTTAAATTTTATTATAGTATTTTATTAATAATTAAGTCAAGCAGGTATCCTAGACAACCTATAAATTGAAAATATTATATATTTCTCCTGTGTAGCTACAATATATAATTATTCAGGGAGCCTATGCTGATTAAAAGAGGTTCAATGATTAAATGCTTGTGGCCTATTACCATGTAAAGTAGGTTTGGGATTAATTCTACAACTGTTTGATATTTAAAATGAGTGTGTAATTCAGTATATTAAAGAGTTTTTATGTATATACAATAGGAAACTATTTAAGATTTCTTAACATTAAAATATAATGCAAGAAGGAGGTAGAAAGAAATGATATTAATTCTCCCAGAGCAAGACATTATAATAAGCTGAACCATACAAGCTTTAATTTTAAATGTATGGGTTAAAAAGAATGAAAGCCCATGAGACTGGATGAAATAAGATAAAATGACGAACCCAACAGGGAACTTTTTGGAGATCTTTTCTATAGACATCATAGCACCAAGACCTCATGGAAGAAATGGCCTTTCAATCATATCTTCTGAAGTCACATGGAATTTTATCATGTCTCATGTATAATGAAATGTTAATGTGATTTTTTTCTTGACTGATATCATTTGAAGTGACTGATTCATTTTCAACACCAGTTCTCACTCATTATAAGACTCATATAAGTACTTCTAATTAGAGCTTATTTTCAAAATGGCAACTGAATCCATAGGAATAATGAACCTTGTCGTTTACAGGAGTTTTCTTTAGAGCAATATTCACTGGACTCTTTTCATTGCACTAAACTTTATAGAAAAGGTTTTAGTAGACAATCCCTAATTTATCAGAATCCTGGACCCTGGCTTCCCAGGTGGCGCTAGTGGTAAAGAACCTGCCTCCCAAAGCAGTAGACATAAAAGATGTGGATTCGATCCCTAGGTTGGGAAGATCTCCTGGAGGAGGGCATGGAAACCCACTCCAGTATTCTTGCCTGGAGAATCCCATGAACAGAGAAGCCTGGCAAGCTACAATCCATGAGGTGGCAAAGAGTCGGACACAACTGAGCGACTTAGCACACAGCTCATCCAAATCCTTGACCCTAGTCTTCCTACCTCTAACACCCTCTCAGATTTAGAAGTGACATGAAAACATTTAAAGTATTGTTCTTTATGAAAATTGTTTTCATTAAGGTATTTATAGTAGTGAGAACATACTCTTACTATATTATATATATTCAGTATATATAATATATACATATATGAAATTCATCTCCATAAACCACTTAAATTTGAAGTGAGGATGCTTCTTAGTTGGAAATGTTCACCATAAGCTGGGGCCTGACAAGGCACCCAGAGAAAAGTTACCCAAAACTTAAAGACCAACTGTACACACAGGGACCCCAAAATGCAGTGTAGGTGAATAAGAGGTGTGTCTCCACACAGGCAAGTGCAGGAGTGGCTCCATCCCACCTCTTTCCTGCAAACCAGACCCCAAACTAGTTCAGACTTGAAGCTTTGACCTCAGAAATCATATACACAACAGAGAGAATAAAACACTCAGGAAGCTACCCAATGACGGACACCTACTAGCAAGCCAGCCTACAAGCTTAAGAAAGCTGCTCAGACTGTCATGTGCGGTCCTGCCATATTACAACAGGGCTGGGTAAGTCATGAGCTAGAAAAGGGGTTGAAAGACTTCTCCTTCCCTCTCTCATCTTCTTTTTAATTCTCTGGGTAAACAGAGGCTTCCCACATGGCAGGAGACATAAGAGACACAGGTTTGATCCCTGGGTTGGGAAGATCCCCTGCAGAAGGGCAGTGCAATCTACTCCAGTATTCTTGCCTGGAGAATCCCATGGACAGAGACTGATGGGCTACAATCTATTGGGTTGCAGAGTCGGACATGACTGAAGTGACTTAGCACACAGAGGTAAGTGAAGGCTATTTTTTTAATGCCATTGTTCTTGTTCTAATTTGTGTCTTTGAATAATCTTGAAGAAATACTCTCCATCAGAGAGAAGAGGACAAAGGACCTGTAAAGCTTCCTGCAGCATCCTGTCACTCAGAGTTTAGTCTCCATGTCACCCTCTGGGGTCTTCCTTGACCACCCAGTCCACTCTCTGTCATATCAGATGATTTTAGTTCTCTGCTGAGAAGATATCATCATTTGAGACTGTTTCTATTTACTTGTTAAATTGTGAGATTAGTGCAGACCTTTTGAATGCAGACCCTCAGTCAGGTTACCTGGATTGTGGTCCTGGTACTCCCAATTTAATAGATGTGAGCAAGTCTCTATGCCTCAGTTTCCTCCTCTGAAAAGTGGGATAATAATTTCACCCACATCACATGATTTGGGGAGGATTACCCCAGTTAATATCTTCCCTGGTAGCTCAGACAGTAAAGAGTCTGCCTGCAATGTGGGAGATCCAGGTTCGATCCCTCAGTCGAATCCCTGGAGAAGAAAATGGCAACCCACTCCAGAATTCTTGCCAGGAAAAATTACATGGATGGAGGAGTCTCGTGAGCTATAGTCCACAGGGTCACAAAGAGTCGGACATGACTGAGCGACTGGCATATACATATGCATTGGCTAATGGGCCTCCCAGGTGGCACAAGTGGTAAAGAACCCACCTGCCAATGCAGAGATGTAAGAGATTCAGGTTTGATCCCTGGATTGGAAAGATCCCCTGGAGAAGGAAATGGCAACCCACTCCAGTATTCTTATCTGGGAAATCCCATGGACAAACGATACTGGTGGGCTCCATGGGGTCGCAAAGAGTCAGACATGACTGAGCATACACACACACACACACATACACACGGACTTGAAGATGGCCTGGATTGATGAAATTGCAAATTCAATAGTTCATAGTAAATATTGAGCATCTATTATCCATGCTAGCCCAGAATATTGACTCTCCCATTCATTACTTTAGTTGCTGAGAAATTATCATAGTGGTTTTCTGCATCATATGCTCTGCACACTTGATATAACATCATTTCCTGTCATTTTGAGAGACTGAGTCAAATCCACACCACATCATTTGGGCCACCTCAGAATCTGCAGTGATGTCTTTCTCTCGTCTTTATCCCTCAAACCTTCTCTTGAAGTTACTTCTCTGTGTACCATGTCTCTTTAAGTTCTAATTATCAGGCTCACATTTAAATGCCCCAGGACTATTATAAAGTATGTGAGTGTATGTTTCACCCAGACCAAGTATCAATGTACCCTGAGCTGCCTTCAAATCTAAGTTGCCCTTTTCTCAGTCACTTGGGCCAGGCACAGGTTATAAATAATTGCAAATTAAATCAGGGACTCCAATGGAATAAAAACTGGTGTTGAAAATAGATCCATCTTCTCAAAGGACCAGACTCAAGATAATCTCATTACCATTCCCTCTCCATATTCGAGTGGCTCTATGAAATGCCTTAGTCACTGGTAGATTTAAGGGTTACCTCTTCATTCAGATAAGAGATTATTGCATGGAGGGGATTTATTGCATAGGTGTGAGCTTCCCAGGTGGCACTAGTGGTAAAGAAGCTGCCTGCTAATGCAGGAGACATAAGAGACACAGGTCAATCCCTTGGTCAGGAAGATCTCCTGGAGGAGGGGATGGCAATCCACACCAGTATTCTTGCCTGGAGAATCTCTTAGACAGAGGAGCCTGACAGGCTATAGTCCACAGGGTCACACAGAGGTGGACACAACTGAGTGACTTAGCATGCACACACGTGTTCAAGAGGATCTCGGGAAGCACAGGAATCTGGGGCAGTCAGGAACCCCAAGGAAGCTCTAGATGGTTCCATTGATAAAGGAGAAAGTGCCAAAACTGGGGGACAGACCAGAAGAGCCTTGAAATAAAGCAGAGCTAAGAGAGAAGCCTGGGTCTTGTTAGGAAAAGAAGTCAGCTAGGAAATAACCGCAGTAGTGAAACTTCATGAACTTAAATGAACTTACGATGTTATTACCTCTCCATAAGAACAAGGAAACACATCTAACGGCAGCTGTCAACATCCCCTACTTTCTGGGCTTAATGGTGTGCTTTCTGGGCCCTTTCTTTTTAATTTATTTATTTTCAATTGAAGGATAATTGCTTTACAGTATTGTGTTGATTTCTACCAAACATCAACATGAATCAGCTATAGGTTTACCCATGTCCCCTCCCACTTGAACATCCCTCCCACCTGCCTCTCCATCCCCCCTCACATACACACACACACTAGGTTGTTCCTGAGCTCCAGTCTGAGTTCCCTGAGTCACACAGCAAATTCTCTGGGCCCTTTCTTAGTTAATTAATGATATGCTTAACAGACATCTATTGAAAGTCCACTATGGATGAGGCACCATCCTAATCCTTGGGTGCCTAATCCTAGTCAGTTCAGTCGCTCAGTCATGCCCAATTCTTTGCAACCCCATGGACTGCGGCACGCCAGGCTTCCCTCTCCATCACCAACTCCAGGAGCTTACTCAAACTCAAGTGCATTGAGTTGGTGATGCCATCCAATCATCTCCTCCTCTGTCGTCCCCTTCTCCTCCTGCCTTCAATCTTTCCCAGCATCAGGGTCTTTTCCAGTGAGATTATCTCCAGTGAGATAATGGGATACAGTAGTGAGCACAAATAGGCACAACCCTGCCCAGAGAGAGCTCACAGTCTGTTGGAAAAGACTGAGACTACATCTGTCAAACAACCACTCAATCACATGTACAACCGAAGCTGTGATGATAATCTGAAGGAGAGAGCACACAATAGGGACTGGGCAGATCAGGGCAGGCTTCTCTCAGGAAGCAAAACTTGGACTTAAAACTGAAAGAACAGGTCCATCTGTACCATTTTTCTAACAATGCATTCCAAAATAAATTAGGTGCAAACAAATACTGCTTGCTTCCACTTATATGAGGTATCTAGTACAGTCAAATTCAGAGTCAAATTGGCAACTGCCGGGGGCTGGTAAGTGGGAAGGGAGGGGAGATAGGGAGTTCATGTTTAATGGAGACAGACTGTCAGTTTAAGAAGGTGAAAAATTCAGGAGATGAATGATGGTTGAGAGTTGCAAAACAATGTGAATGTACTTAGTGCCACTGAGCTGTACAGATAAATATGGTTAAAATAGTCTGTTTTATATTATGTGGCTTTTACCACAGTAAAAATAAATTTAACTGCTAAGAAGAATATTAAGAATTAAATTAATATTAAAATATTAAAATTAAAAGGAAATTAAGACGCTTGCTCCTTGGAAGAAAAGTTATGACCAACCTAGACAAAGATCCATCTACTCAAAGCTATGGTTTTTCCAGTGGTCATGTATGGATGTGAGAGTTGGACTATAAAGAATGCTGAGCATCAAAGAATTGATGCTTTTGAAATGTGGTGTTGAAGAAGACTCTTGAGAGTCCCCTTGGACTGCAAGGAGATCCAACCAGTCCATCCTAAGGGAGATCAGTTCTAAATGTTCATTGGAAGGACTGATGCTGAAGCTGAAACTCCAATACTTTGGCCACCTAATGCAAAGAACTGACTCACTGGAAAAGACCCTGATGCTGGGAAAGATTGAGGGCAGGAGGAGAAGGGGATGACAGAGGATGAGATGGTTGGATGGCGTCACCAACTCAGTGGACATGAGTCTGAGTAAACTCCGGGAGTTGGTGATGGAAAGGGAAGTCTGGCGTGCTGCAGTCCATGGGGTCGCAAAGAGTCGGACACGACTGAGCAACTGAACTGAACTGAAGAAGAATATATGTTAAGTTGGTGAAAATGGGGGCAAACAGCAGGTAGCCTTACAGGCTGAAGGCAGAGTGTGTGCAAAGGCCCTGTGAATCAGGGGAGATCACATGGAGTACAAAAGGCTGAAAGAAGACCAGATGTACTGAAGACTAGAGAGGAACAGAGTGTGGTGCCTGTGATGAAGCAAGAGACATACACAGGGGCTGGACTGTTCAGGGCCCTGTCAGCTGTGTTAAGGAGCTTTTGCTTTATGCTAAGAGCAAGGGGAAGTCTTTGAATAGGGGCGCGATACCTCCACCACATAATTCCACCCTCATCCCAGCTGCGCTCTGTGCGTTTTTTTCACCTTGTGCATTTACTGCAACATAAGGGGCTTCGCAAGTGGCTCAATGGTAAAGAATCCACCTGCCAATGCATGAGACACAGGTTCAACCTCTGGATAGGGAACATACCCTGGGGGAGGAAATGGCAACCCACTTCAGTGTTCTTGCCTGGAAAAGCCCATGGACAGAGGAGCCTGGTGGGCTACAGTCCATGGGTTTTCAAAGAGTTGGACATGACTGAGCGCACTCAGTCTGTATCTGGTGAATGAGTCTGAAAGCAACCAGCAGGATTTGAACAAGTGGAAATTGGAAATCTCCCATCAAGATTCCCATAGGCAACAGGGATGAACCTGAAGATAAAGCAAAACCACTTGGATTAAATTCATGGAGTTCCCACAATCACACTTTCCAGACTTCCCTTCTCCCCAGCCATTTAGCCGTTTGAAGATTTTCTTATGTTCCGGCCTTTCAAATGTCCATCATGATTACAGAAGTAAAATGAATGGTAATAAGAAATTGATTTAAGGTCTGCCCTAGGGTAAAATAATGATTCATTGACGTTTGTAGCATTTTATTTTAAGTGTGGTGGAAATGATTATTATCTTTAATGGTTAACTGAGTAATTGATTATTGATAAATGAGTGCTCTATTCAAGCCAGGATCCATCTTACATCACCTGAAAAAGGATGATGTTCCTACTCTTTTAATGACCATTAAGTGGTAAATAAGGAAGTGGAAATGTTTCATAACTTACATATTAAGTATCTTTGGTCATTTAACCACCTCTACAATGAAAGCAATAAGGCAGCTGGGGGTAGGTAGCCGACTTAAGAAAAGATCAATGACTGTTTTTCAGAGTTTTATTGAAAGTGCATTATAGATTGTCTTGCTTTTAACATTATTACTTCATTGAATAACGATATATGAGTAGGCTATGGGGAAAAATTAGAATACAGCTCTGCAAGGATATCTGTGTGAAAGAGGGAGAATTACATAGTAAAATGGCCCCCAGAGAAAATTTCAGTTCCCGCACTCTCTCTACTAAGTGCAATGGAAATCGGAGCAAATTTCCAATGGAAAATTGGCCACTGGAAAAAGAGCAAAATGGATAAAGTTTGTCTTTGTGCTCCTTCCACCTCTTTTTGTTTTTTTAATTTTTTGGCTGTGCTGAGTCTTCATTGCTGCACACGGGCTTCCTCTAGCTGCAGACAGCAGAGGCTACTCTCCTGTCGCGGAGCGCAGATTCTAGGACATGGGCTCTGCAGCTATGGGGCGAGGGCTTAG
>NW_011494800.1:6912590-6916196 GCF_000754665.1 Bison bison bison
TAGTTGCCCTGCAGCTGTGGGATCAGTCCCCTGACCACGGATCAGACCTGTGTCCCCTGCACTGGAAGGCGGATTCCTAATCACTAGACGACCAGGAAGTTCCTCTACTTCCTTTCTTATGTTCGCCCTCTCATGTCCCTTCACACTTACCCATCTAAACCTCTATGTTTCTGTCTTACACACAAGTTCACCCCCACAAACAACTGCCACATCTCACTGAGGCTTATGATTCATGTCAAAATGATCATCATAATCTTTCCTGCAATCACAATCCCATTTTAAAGCCCTCATGCCTTCAGTGTTTAAATCTCAGTCAAGCCTTCAGAAGAAAGTGATGCAATTTAACCAGTTTGTGCTCCTTCCTGCTTAACCTAATTTGTAGAGGTTTCATTAAAAAAAAAAAGACGACTACATATTTAATATTTCTGATGAAAGGGATTTCAGGTGGTTCAACAACGTGATGTAAGTTTCATGGGACTGTGTATCAGGACAGATGAAGGTGGACTATATGTTGGTGGACTGTATGTTGCTCAAAGTGGCTGTCAGAGGTAGGATTAAATGCTGATCTGGAAGTTTAAGAGACCAAGATTCAAATCCTAGCTCTCTCCCTTAATAGCTACCCCTAAACTTCAGATTCATCTGTGAAGTAGATATTACTGTCTCATAAGGTCAGAGTGAGCATTAGATAAAGTGACATGTATTCATTGCTTAGTACAACATACAATCAATGTTGTACATACCAATCTATGTAAGACTAACACATCATTAGCCTTTTTACATGGCTAAGTGCGTTCCCAAAGCCTTCTAAATAAGGACCAGTGTGGACTACCAATAATCATCTGATTTTTCCTGATAATCTCGAGGAAGAATTGAGTGGACTAGCCAGGAGTTTAATAAGGAAGGAAAAACCTGCCTAGAGCTGGAACATCTGAGCCTGTTGACAAAACAAAACCCCTACTTGGAGTCTAATCTGAAATTTCTCTTGAGAACAATAAACTTTTTAAAGGCACTCTCTTTCTCTTATAGTATCCATCCTATTTCTACCTGTCAAGTCTTCTGATACTTTAAATGATCTACAGTATTTCCTCATGATTTACTTCATCCCTAGCAAGTAAAAAATTTTACCACCTCCTATCCTTTCCTTCCCTTAATCCTAAACACAGTAACGGCAATTTTGATCTTTTCTCCACCTGAAGTCCTTTTTCCTTCCATCACTCCTGAAGCCCTGGTAAATAATAAGATAGTTTGATTGGGGATGGAAAATATTGATTTAGTACATCTTCTCTAAGACCCTTTCTGGAAGAAAAAAATATTTATAATTGAATGTTCCAAATATATCATCTTTTTTCAAAGTGAGAGGAGGCAGAATCTAGCCATAAATTCATTACTCCTAACCTTTGACCCCAAAGCTTCAAGCCATCCATATATCACACAGTGGAAAGTCAAAGTTCAGAGTCCCTTTAAATCATCCATAGCAGTTACTCTTCTAATAGTCTATTGAAAAGAGCCACCAATCTACTTTAAATGAAGGAAAAAGAAGTCCTTACTTACCACAGCCCTACTGCCATGCAGCTTCTACAATGAAGCAGGAAAAAAGCATGGAGAAAGGGAATGAGGGGACGCTGGGGTGGTGAGGTTTTCGGTTGTGAGGACAGTGGACATGGGCATTGCTTTAGGGAATCACATAATATTGCATTTTCCCCTAGTGTTTACCCAAGGCAGTGGTATCCAACTTGTGTCTGCTCTAGCTCAAGGATGCTGTAAAGAGGCCATCAAAAAGGCCCAGAGAAAGGCTAAAAGGGCTTCCCAGGTGACACAATGGTAAAGAATTCCTCTGCCAATCCAGGAGATGCAGAGACACAGGTTTGATCCCTGGGTCAGGGAGATCCCCGGAGTACGAAATGGCAACCTACTTGGCAGACTACTGTCCAATAGTTCACAAAGAGTTGAATACAACTGAGTGACTGAACATTCATGCATGCAAGTGTGTATATGTATATAATGATTGGCTTCCTGGGTGGCTCAGTGGTAAAGAATCTGCCTGCCAAGCAGGAAACTCGAGTTCAATCCCTGGGTCAGGAAGATCCCCTGGAGACAGGCATGGCAACCCACTCCAGTATTCTTGCCTGGAGAATCCCATGGACAGAGGAGCCTGGTGGGTTACAGTCCATGGGGTCACAAAGAGTTGGACACGACTGAGCGACTAAGCACACACAGGAAAAAATAAGAGTTCTATTTCTAAAAGACATTTGAAAATCAGTGACAAAAGATTCCAGAGGATTATGTGCTTGCCTGAGTAGCCAGAAGATAAACAGAGAAAAACTATGTGTGATGGTCTTTGAAATACCTCTAGAAATTGCTATACTTTGGCTATCAAACTGGATATGATAAAAATTATATAAGAATAGCTAACAAGTATCAAGTACTTGTTACACCCCCAGGACTATGTTAAGGGCCTCACATTGATGTCTCATAGCATCACAAAGAGGCAGGTTATATTACAGTCCCCTCTGCACAAGTAGGAAAATCTAGGCTCAGAGAGACTAAGCTGTGTCCAAGATTACACACCCAAAAGGAACTAACAGGGTGGAATAACTCTTGAAACAACCTCAAAATCTCAGTGGTTCAGGTCATATTCACACAACAAAGCAATAAAGATGCTTCATAGAGAATGGTTACCACTGGCTGATTCAGGGAAACAGGCTTCTTCAGTTCTGTGACACAGCCCTGAGATCTGCAAGGTCCTCTGCTGGGTTTTCCTGTCTGGTCCCCAGACAGATAGCAGAGAGCAGAGCATTGCATGGGAGGTTTTTAAGGGCCAGAGCCAGGAGTGAGATGCACAATTTCTGCCCACATTCCTTTGGTCAGAGATCATCACAAGGGTGTGTCCAGCTCAAAGGGAAACTGAGAAATGTAGTCTGGCTCTGAACCCAGGAGAAAAGGGAAATTGGTTCTTGTCAATCTCTACCACAATGATAGGGCCAAGATTCGAATTCAAGAGCCTTGAGTCTTCCAGAGCCCGCTGCGGGATGGAATTAACTTCTTTGCAGCCATAAAATAAGCAGTGAGAAGAATGACCTCTAGGGCCATCACTTCTGATTCTGGATAATCCTTACGAACATTGTATAGCAGATTCATTCATTTATTCATTCAACATTTATTGAACACTCACTAAATACCAAGTGGGTATTCATTCATTTATTTACTGAAAATTTATTGACCACTGACTGTGTGCTAGGCTGTGGTTGGGGCAGCAACAAAAAATAAGACAGAAACAATCTGTGCCAACATGGAACTCACAATTAAAGGACTTGAATTGTATTTTTCATATAAGTCACTTAATTTTTTTCTACCAAATCAAGCAGTACCGTGTGCTTTATGCACTTTCAGCCTCTGTTTTTTAGCTGGAATCTGTAAAAGATAAAGGAAAACACACATTTTCCATGCAGGAATATATATGGAGATTCATGTGAAAGCAGAGACTTTGCTGTGTTTGTCTCTGTCTTCTGGCACCTAAAACAGAAACTGGCGTGTGAATAAACAGCAGTGTCGTGGAAAAAAGCACTAGCCTAGAAATCATGTGATTTAGGCTTTCTTCTCTTTTTT
>NW_011494800.1:6916296-6924038 GCF_000754665.1 Bison bison bison
TTAAATATTTATTTACTTATTTATATATTTGGCTGTGCCAGGTCTTAATTGCAGCACGCAGGATCTTTCATCTTCATTGCAGCATGCAAGCTCTTAGCTGCTCATGTGGGATCTAGTTTCCTGACCAGGGATTGAACCCAGGCCCCCTGCACTGGGAGTGCAGCGTCTTAACCACTGGACCACCAGGAAGTCCCTTTGTTCTTGTTTTGCTACTCACTTCATGTATAAGTGGGGCATTTTTGCTCACTGCACTTTAAGTCATCACAGTTTCCCAGATCACTTCCATCTCTTCTAAACAGTAACTTGAACATTTTGAAGACATTTAGCCTGGTGGAGGGGCTTCCCAGATGGCGCTAGTGATAAGGAACCTGCCTGCCAATGCAAGGGATTCAATCCCTGAGTGGGGAAGATCCTCTGGAGAAGGGCATGGCAACCCACTCCAGTTCTCTTGCCTGGAGAATCCCATGGACAGAGGAGCCTGGAGGGCTACAGTCCATGGGGCTGCAGTCAAACACAACTGAGAGACTGAGCACAACCCGGTGAAAGTTTCATGATACTGAGGATCAGCGGATGTGGATCAGTCAGAGGGTGTGCCTCTGGCTCTCCAGTTCCATGCAGAAACCACTCCAAACCTTCGCTCTTCAGTTTATTCACTGGAAAATAAACAACTTTGGGTATTCAGAGCATCCTTTCAAACTCTAATATTCTGTTAGCATTTATAATATTAATATTAGGCACCAGAAGATCAAGTTCCTGCTTCAATTTTATTTCTCATACTAAATCCTAACAAGGAACCCTAAAGATTTGTAAAAGGCAGGACTCCTTCCATGGATAGCAGGAGCAAATTTCTCTTCCTACTTGATCCTTTTAAGTATTTTTTTTTCCTTCAAATTCACAACCATCCTGGTTTCAACTGTTTGGCCTGGTTTTGAGCAACTCCCTATTTCAGCCCAGTTTACTCTGTTAATGCATTACTTATTATCACAGTACTCTAGACTCTCAGCTTCCCTCCCCCCAGATTAGAAGGCATGTCAGAGCAAGGTGATAGTAATAGCTTAAACAATGAGGCTGTCTCTCTTAATATCCCCATTGATCATTGTATCATATTTATTTAAGGTTTTAATCAAAATGGGGGGAAAACATTGTATTCATTATAAAGGAAACATTTTTCCTAATGTTCTGGAAATCAAGTGATTATGGACAGTCACAACTCATAAAATATTTAGCTTTATATCAGAAGTTAATGCAACCTTTTTATTGATAATGAGACCAGTGCTATTTGTAATATTGTTGGAGGGTTAATGAGACAGTATCTGCAGTGTATATGGGGACCCTGAAAGAAATGTTTTAGATGATACAAGATATAACCATAGTTGTTTTGCCAATACACAGGAGATGTAAACATTTATCCGAAAGTGTCCACAATTGTGAAAATAAATATAATCACAAAACTAAGTTTCAATCATTTCCAAGAGGCACTAGGTAGAAAGAATTCCCTTGTAAAATAGAATCGACTTGAAGTCAGAATCAGATTGCTTGCAGATTCTGTCCACAGGAATTGCTCGAATGTGGATTTTGATCTGGGCAGAGACAGGGAGCTAGAAACATTCTATAGTAAAGAATGAAGGATTAAAAGTCTCAAAGTCAAAGGTTCGTGAAGCCTTCATTCATTATTTAAAAACAAATCTCTTTAAAATGAAAGAGTGCAATTCAAGCATTATTTGGTCCCAGCCTAATATTCTCCAGGTTCACTTTACTGGCTGCCTGTGAGCCTCAATGATGCTATTACTCTGTGCCTCACCATGACTGCGCTGGCTCCAAGGCCCTGAGGGAAATGGAAAAGTCAACAGTAGTTAGCCCATCCCACGAGCATCATTTTTTTCTCTAAGTACATAAATCCTCCAGAAACCAGCCCCCGCTTTTATTATGCCTTCAAAGCCACAGACTACAGAGCCTTATTCTGTGAAACCTGGTAGAAAGACTTGCATCAGTTTCTAAATCAATAGTTTCCAAGGGGTGAGAACAAAAAAGTGATCAATCAGGAAGTGAGGAAAAGTATTAAAACCTTAACTTCTCTAAAAAATAATAGAAACTAGGCTTCACTAGTACTTGATATACGGATGGAGGCTTCCCTGGTGGCTCAGTGGTAAGGAATCCACCTGCAATGCAGGAGACACAGAAGACGCAGGCTCAATTCCTGGGTTGGAAAGATACCCTGGAGGAGAGCAGGGCAGCCCACTCCAGTATTCTTGCCTGGAGAATCCCATGGACAGAGGAGCCTGCACGAATGATACATGGATGGTGATTAATACATGATTACGAGACATTGAAAATGATTCAGAAGGGTAGGGGGAATGTATAGTTACGGAGCTTGAGATGAATATGTACACACTGCTATATTTAAAATGGATAACCAACAAGGACCCACTGTATAATGCAGGGAACTCTGCTCAATATTATATAACAACCCAAATGGGAAAAGAACTTGACAAAGAATAGATATATGCATGTATAACCAAATCACTTTCTGTACATCTGAAACTAACACAACATTGTTAATCAACTAGACTCCAACATAAAATAAAAAGTTTAAAAAAAAGAAAGAAAATGATGACATACCTTGGAGGAATATCAGTCAGGGTCTCAGCAGGAGATAGAAGCTGATTTTATAAACTGAAGAGAGTTTAAGAGAAGGATAGTTGACCCCAGTTCAGGGCACTAAGGTTGAGTAAAAGCAACAAGAAAGGACACATTCTTGACAGGTAACTGCAGGGAGGAGTAGAAGAAGGGAAGATGCCAGAACCAAAAGGAAAGATGTGCAGGAGGCCATGTGACAGGAGCTACAGCCTTCAAGAGGGGGAGCAGACCAACCCACAGTCACTGATCAGGATGGGAGCCAGGGAAGGAGTACCCTAACCTCATCTGCTCCTAACCCTCCATGTTTCCTGCAAACCCACCGGAAGTCAAAGCACCAAAAAGCCCATTGATGTGGTCCATACGGACCAGTCTCTCCATGTAGCCTGGAAAGGTACCCAGAAGCCATCCAAAGAAGGTGTCCCCCCAGTTATTTGTACTAATAGGGTTACTCACTCATATAATCAAAACGATTGGGGTATCATTGCTCTAAATAATTTCACTAGATACTAAGATTATATTTGAGGGCTTCCCTCGTGATCCAGTGGTTAAGAATCCACCGTGCAATGCAGGGGACACTGTACTTTCACTGCACTTTCAATCCCTGGTCCAGAAAGATCCCACATGCCACAGGGCAACTAAACCTGTGAGCCACAACTACTGAACCCTTGTGCCGCAGCTACTGAAGCCTGCATGCCCCAGAGCCTGTGCTCTGCGACAAAAGAAGCCATCACAATGAGAAGCCTGTGCACCACATCTGCAGAATAGACCCTGCTCTCCACAGCTAGAGACAGCTAAACAACAAAGACCCAATGCAGCCGAAAATAAATAAATAAACAACAACAACAAAAAGATTACACCAGGGAAAAAAAGCTATGTTCTGTAGGCACAGGCTGCCTAGATCTAAGGCTCAGTGGCCAGGAAGTATTTCAGAAAGTCTGTTCTGCCTAAGAGATGGGAAAGCACAGCACTGGGGCCATGTGTTTGCCATCTTCACTTTGGGTTATAAGGTCAATATTTACTTCACTGGATTTTTTCATTCATTCACTCTTTCATTCATTTATTTATTCATTGTCAGGCATTTCACAGGTGCTCGGAGTACAAAGATGAATTAGACATGATCCCTGGCCTCAAGATTCTGTAAGTTTGTAGAAGGAGACAGATATATAAATAATATGTAGAATAGTGTTGTAATCATGCCAAGAGAATCAGAGTAGGTTACAATGAGTTTACAAAGAAAAAAATGGTCAGTTCTACTGGAGGTTGGGAGAAGGTCAAGAATTGTTTCATACAGGCATTCATTTGGGAAAATTGAGGGAGAAAATAAATGAAATATTTCAAGTCAAGGAAACATTATGGGCAGCATGACTTGGTGAATTTGAGAAAGGGGAAATACTTCAGCACAGCTGAGACTCAGAGTACGAAGTGGAGAAAGCACACAGCAAAACTGAAAACATAGCCAGGCTGAGACTGTAGAAAGCCTTGTTTGCCAGTCTGAAAAGTGGAACCTTTAATCTGAAATGCTTTTGCTATTGAGCTCTTATTTTGGGCAACTCTGCCTCAATGTACTTGGAGCAGGTATTGTGACTGAAAAATTAAGAACTATTGGCCATATGCCATCATAGAGAATCAATTGGAAAAGTCATTCTGAATCACAGTGTTAATAGACACTCCCATTTTATAATGAAAGAACCAACACTGAACAACAATTTGTCCTAACTTTTGGATAACTGTGAACACTGTTTCTTTAAGGATTTCTAGGCTACTTCAGGTAAACCATATGGTTAACATAACCTAGCTTGGTCATTAGAATTAAAATTTATATATTAACTAGCCATGTCAATGGTTATCAAATAGAATCTAATTAAGACGTGGCATCACATTAAAAAGAATGAAACAATGCCATTGCAGCAACATGGATGGATCAAGAGATTGTCATATTCAGTGAAGTAAGACAGAGAAGGAGAAATATCATATGATGCCCCTTATATGATACAAATGAAGTTATTTACAAAACAGAAACAGACTCACAGGCTTCAAGAAAAAGCTTATGCCTGCTAGAGGGAAAGTGTAGGAGGAAGGGATAGTTAGGGAGTTTGTTATGGACATGCACACACTGCTGTATTTGAAATGGATAACTGACAAGGCCCTCCCATATAGCATGGAGAACTCTGCTCACTGTTACATGGCAGCCTGGATGGGAAGGGAGTCTGAGGGAGAATGCATACATGTATATGTATGGCTGAGTCTCTTTGCTGTCTGCCTGCAACTAGCAGAACACTGTTAATCAGCTGTACTCCAATATAACATTAAAAAAAAATTTTAAGACATGGCATCAAAGATCTTTTTCTTTCTTCTATGTTTTCTTAGTTATTAAAGTGCACTCCCATTAAAAGCTCTCAGTCTCACCACAAAGGGAGCACAGCCTGGACACTTTTCATAGATGTCAAATACTTTCACAGGATTACAGTCCTGATGGTCTAACAATTTCCCAGTTAGTTGACCCATAAGGATGTGGGAGCACTGGCTTTGGCATGCTTTATTTCTGAAAACAGAACAGACTGATCCCCCACCTACTTATTCTTCTCCAAGGATGCAGAATATAAAACCAGATTGTCATTGAAGAGATTTTCAAAGAAGCTCTGAGCACTGGGAACACCTCTATTCACCAATTCAGATAGCTCTTTGGATGCACAAATTCTCCTTGATGGCACATTCTGAGTTTCTTTCCATGATGATGACTGAAGTGTAAAGAAGTCAAAGAATCAGCTGAAATTTATAAAGTTAGCAAAAGTGAAGCTGGAATTTGAATTCAGTCTGACTTCAGGTCAAATCCTGAGCCTTTGGCGTGGGAGCACTGACTCCAAGACCCTAGACTACCAGAGAACTAACCCTAAGGAGTATCAAACAGTGAGAACTTACACAAATGAAACCACTTGAATACAAGACCTGGCATCATCCAACCATCAGTAGCACCTTGCGCAGGACACCTCATCTAAACAACAAACAAAGCAAAAATACAAACCCAGTGATCAGCCTAACTCAGCTTACCCATCAGAGGGAAAACAGACAAACAGAAAACTCAGCACAAATCTCACCCCATACAAAGCTTACACAAACCACTGGACCAACCTTAGGAGAGCAGAAACCAAAAGGAAGAAAGAATTCAACCCCAAAGCCTGGGAAAAGGAAACCTCAAACACAAAAAGTTTAAAAAAATAATAGTGAAAAAGCAGAGATATACTACACAAATGAAGGAACAAACTAGAAACACAGAAGTCCAAATAAATGAAGATGAAATACGCAAACTACCTGAAAAAGAATTCAGAGTAATGATACTAAAGATGATCAAAAACCTTGAAAACAAAATGGAGAAAATGCAAGAATCAATTAACAAAGACCTAGAAGAATGAAAGAATAAACATACAGAGACAAAGAACACAATTACTGAAATTAAAAATACTCTAGAAGAAATCAATAGCAGAATATCTGAAGCAGAAGAGCGAATCAGTGAGCTAGAACATAAAATGATGGAAATAACTTCTGAAGAGCAGAATAAAGTAAAAAGATTGAAAAGAACTGAGGATAGTCTCAGAGATCTTTGGGACAGTATCAAAGCCACTAACATTCTAATTATAGGGTTCCCAGAAGAAGAAGAGAAAAAGAAAGGGTATGAGAAATTTTTTGAAGAGATTATAGTTGAAAATTTTCCCAACATGGAAAACCAAATAGTCAGTAAAGTCCAAGAGGTGCAAAGAGTTCTATCTAGGATAAACCCAAGGAGAAAGATGCCAAGACACATACTAATCAACTAACAAAGACTAAACACAAAGAAAGAATACTAAAAGCAGCAAGGGAAAAGCAACAAGTAACATACAAGGGAAACCCCATACATTTAACAGCTGATCTTCCAGCAGAAACTCTGCAAGCCAGAAGAGAATGGCAGGACATATTTAAAGTACTGAAAGGGAAAAATCTACAACCAAGATTACTGTACCTGGCAAGGATCTTATTCAAAATTGATGAAGAAATCAAAAGCTTTTCAGACAAGGAGAAGTTAAGAGAATTCAGTACCACCAAACCAGCTTTACAATAAATGTTAAAGGGACTTATATAGTCAAGAAATACAAGAGATAAAAAAAGATCTACAAAATCAATCCAAAACAATTAAGAAAATGGCAATAGGAACATATATATTAATAAATTACTTTAAATGTAAATGGATTAAATGCTCCAACCAAAAGAAACAGACTGGCTGAATGGATACAAAAACAAGACCCATATATATGCTGTTTATAAGAAACCTTATAAATAGAAATATAAATAGAAAAATATATTCCATGCAAATGGGAAGCAAAAGAAAGCTGGAGTAGCAATCCTCATATCAGACAAAATAGACCTTGAAATAAAGACTATTATAAGAGATAAAAAAGGACAGTTCAGTCACTCAGTCATGTCTGACTCTTTGCGACCCCATGGACTACAGAAAATTCTGAAAGAGATGGGAATACCAGACCATCTGACCTTCCTCTTGAGAAACATGTATGCAGGTCAGGAAGCAACAGTTAGAATGGACATGGAACAACAGACTGGTTCCAAATAGGAAAAGGAGTACGTCAAGGCTGTATATTGTCACCCTGCGTATTTAACTTATATGCAGAGTACATCATGCGAAATGCCAGGCTGGAAGAAGCACAAGCTGGAATCAAGATTGCCAGGAGAAATATCAATTATCTCAGATATGCAGATGACACCACCCTTATGGCAGAAAGTGAAGAGGAACTCAAAAGCCTCTTGATGAAAGTGAAAGAGGAGAGTGAAAAAGTTGGCTTAAAGCTCAACATTCAGAAAATGAAGATCATGTTATCCGGTCCCATCACTTCATGGCCAATAGATGGGGAAACAGTGGAAACCATGAGAGACTTTATTTTGGGGGGCTCCAAAATCACTGCAGATGGTGATTGCACCCATGAAATTAAAAGACGCTTACTCCTTGGAAGGAAAGTTATGACCAACTTAGACAGCATATTAAAAAGCAGAGACATTACTTTGCCAACAAAGGTCCATCTAGTCAAGGCTATGGTTTTTCCAGTGGTCATGTATGGATG
>NW_011494800.1:6924358-6926480 GCF_000754665.1 Bison bison bison
TCATCAACTCAATGTACATGGGTTTGGCTGGACTCTGGGAGTTGGTGATGGACAGGGAGGCCTGGCGTGCTGTGATTCATGGGATTGCAAAGAGTCGGACATGACTGAGTGACTGAACTGAACTGAATTGGACTGTAGCACACCAGGCCTCCCTGTCCATCACCAACTCCTGGAGTTTACCCAAACTCATGCCCATTGAGTCGGTGATACCATCCAACTATCTCATCCTCTGTCATAACCACACTACATAATGATCAGGGGATCAATCCAAGAGAAGGACAAAGCAATTGTAAATATCTATGCATGCAACAGAGGAGCACCTCAATATATAAGACAGACACTAACAGACATAAAAGGAGAAACTGACAGTAACACAATAATAGTAGGAAACTTTAACACCCCACTCACACCAATGAACAGATAGATCATCAAAACAGAAAATTAATAAGGAAACACAATTAAATGGTACATTAGATGAGATGGATCTCACTGATATCTTCAGGACATTCCATCCAAATGCAGAAGAATACACCTGGAACATTATCCAGGATAGATCACATCTTGGGTCACAAATCAAACATCAGTAAATTTAAGAAAATTGAAGTTGTATCAAGCATCTTCTCCAACCAGAACGCTATGAGACTAGATATCAATTACAAGAAAAAAAATTGTAAGAAACACAAACACATGGAGATTAGACAATATGTTTCTAAATAACCAACAGGTTCCTGAAGAAATCTAAAGGGAAATCAAAAAAATTCTAGAAACAAATGACAATGAAAACACAATAACTCAAAACCTATGGGATGCAGCAAAAGCAGTTCTAAGAGGGAAGTTTATAGCAATACAATTCTACCTCAAGAAACAACAACAACAAAAAATGAATAGACAACCTAACTTACACCTAAAACAACTGGAAAAAGAAGAACAAAAACCCCCAAGATTAGCAGAAGGGAAGAAATCATAAAGATCAGAGCAGAAATAAATGGAAAAGAAATGAAAGGAACAATAGTAAAGATTAATAAAACTAAAAGCTGATTCTTTGAGAAAATAAACAAAATTGACAAACCTTTAGCCAGACTCATCAAGAAAAAATGAGAGAAGAATCAGATCAACAAAATTAGAAATGGAAGAGGAAAGGTTACAACACACAATGCAGAAATACAACGGATTATTAGAGACTATTATGAGCAACGGTATAGCAATAAAATGGATAACCTGAAAGAAGTGGACAAATTCTTAGAAAAGTTCAACCTTCCAAGATTGAACCGTGAAGAAATGGAAATTATGAACAACCCAATTACAAGCACCAGAATTGAAGCTGTGACCAAAATCAAAAAAAACAAAAGCCCAGGACCAGATGGTTTCACAGGAGAATTCTATCAAACATTTAGAGAGGAGTTAATGCCTATCCTTCTAAAAGTCTTTCTAAAAACTGAAGAGGAAGGAACACCTCCAAACTCATTCTACGAGGCCACCATCACCCTGATACCAAAACTAAACAGTTCAGTTCAGTCACTCAATCGTGTCTGACTCTTTGCAACTCCATGAATTGCAGCATGCCAGGCCTCCCTGTCCATCACCAACACCTGGAGTTTACTCAAACTCACCTCCATCGAGTCAGTGATGCCATCCAGCCATCTCATCCTCTGTCGTGCCCTTCTCCTCCTGCCCCCAATCCCTCCCAGCATCAGAGTCTTTTCCAATGAGTCAACTCTTCGCATGAGGTGGCCAATGTACTGGAGTTTCACCTTTAGCATCATTCCTTCCAAAGAAATCCCAGGACTGATCTCCTTTAGGATGGACTGGTTGGACTTCCTTGCAGTCCAAGGGACTCTCAAGAGTCTTCTCCAACACCACAGTTCAAAAGCATCAATTCTTCAGTGCTCAGCTTTCTTTATAGTCCATCTCTCACATCCATACATGACCACAGGAAAAACGATAGCCTTGACTAGATGGACCTTTGTTGGCAAAGTAATGTCTCTGCTTTTGAATATGCTGTCTAGATTGGTCATAACTTTCCTTCCAAGGAGTAAGCATCTTTTAATTTCATGGCTGCAATCGCCATTGGCAGTGATTTTGGAGCCCAAAAAAATAAAGTCTGACACTGTTTCCACTGTTT
>NW_011494800.1:6926580-6937923 GCF_000754665.1 Bison bison bison
CAGCATCCATACATGACCACAGGAAAAACGATAGCCTTGACTAGATGGACCTTTGTTGGCAAAGTAATGTCTCTGCTTTTGAATATGCTGTCTAGATTGGTCATAACTTTCCTTCCAAGGAGTAAGCATCTTTTAATTTCATGGCTGCAATCGCCATTGGCAGTGATTTTGGAGCCCAAAAAAATAAAGTCTGACACTGTTTCCACTGTTTCCCCATCTATTTCCCATGAAGTGGTGGAACAAGATGCCATGATCTTTGTTTTCTGAATGTTGAACTTTAAGCCAACTTTTTCACTTTCATCAAGAGGCTTTTGAGTTCCTCTTCACTTTCTGCCATAAGGGTGGTGTCATCTGCATATCTGAGGTTATTGATATTTCTCCCGGCAATCTTGATTCCATCTTGTGCTTCCTCCAGCCCAGCATTTCTCATGATGTACCCTGCATATAAGTTAAAAAAGCAGGGTGACAATATACAGCCTTGACATACTCCTTTTCCTATTTGGAACCAGTCTGTTGTTCCATGTCCAATTTTAACTGTTGCTTCCTGACCTGCATATAGGTTTCTCAAGAAAACCAGACAAAAACAACACAAAAAAAGAAAACTACAGGCCAATATCACTGATGAACATAGATGCAAAAATCCTCAACAAAATTTTAGCAAACAGAATTCAGCAACACATCAAAAAGCTCATACACCATGATCAAGCTCGGTTTATTCCAGGGATGCAAGGATTCCTCAATATATTCAATCAATCAATGTGATATACCATATTAACAGACTGAAAGATAAAAACCATATGATAATCTCATAGATGCAGAAAAACCCTTTGACAAAATTCAGCACCCATTTATGATTAAAACTCTTCAAAAAGTGGGCACAGAAGGAACCTACCTCAATATAGTAAAGGCCATACATGATAAGCTTACATCAAACATTAGATCAGGAACAAGACAAGGGTGTCCACTTTCACCACTATTATTCAACATAGTTCTGGAAGTCCTAGCTACAGCAATCAGAGAAGAAAAAGAAATAAAAGGAATCCAGATGGAAAAAGAAGAAGAAAATCTCTCATTGTTTGCAGATAACATGACACTGTACATAGAAAACCCTAAAGATACTATCAGAAAATTACTCCAGCTAATCAGTGAATTTAGCAAAGTTGCAGGATATAAAATCAATATGCAGAAATCACTTGCATTTCTATATACTAACAATGAAAAATCAGAAAGAGAAATTAAGGAATCAGTCCCATTAACCACTGCAACAAAAAGAATTAAATATCTAGGAATAAACTTACCTAAGGGGACAAAAGAACTGTATACAGAAAATTATAAGACACTGATGAAAGAAATCAAAGATGACATAAACAGATGGAGAGATATTCCATGTTCCTGAGTAGGAAGAATCAATATTGTGAAAATGACTGTACTACCAAATGCAATCTACAGATTCAATGTAATCCCTATCATATTACCAATGACATTTTTCACAGAACTAGAACAAAAAATTTCACAATTCATATGGAAACACAAAAGACCCTGAATGCCAAGGCAGTCTTGAGAAAGAAGAATGGAGCTGGAGGAATCAACCTTCCTGACTTCAGATTATACTACAAAGCTACAGTCATCAAAACAGTATGGTACTGGCACAAAAACAGAAATGTAGACCAATGAAACAAGATATAAAGCTCAGAAATAAACCTATGCACCTATGAGTACCTGTTTTTGACAAAGGAGGCAAGAATATACAATGGGGCAAAGACAGCCTCTTCAATAAGTAATGCTCAGAAAACAGGACAGCTGCATGTAAAAGAATGAAATTGGAACACTTTCTAATACCATACATAAAGAAAAACTAAAAATGAATTAAAGACCTAAATGTAAGACCAGAAATTATAAAACTCTTAGAGGAAAACATAGGCAGAACACTCAGTGACATAAATCAAAGCAAGATCCTCTATGACCCACCTCCTAGAGTAATGGAAATAAAAACAAAAGTAAACAAGTGAGATCTGATTAAACTTAAAAGCTTTTGCACAGCAAAGGAAACTATAAGCAAGGTGAAAAGACAACCCTCAGAATGGGAGAAAGTAATAGCAAATGAAATAACTGACAAAGGATTAATTTCAAAAATATACAAGTAACTCATACAACTCAATGCCAGAAAAACAAACAATCCAATCAAAAAGTGGGGAAAAGACTTAAACAGACATTTCTCTGAAGAAGACATACAGATAGCTAACAAACACATGAAAAGATGCTCAACATCACTCATTAGATAAATGCAAATCAAAACTACAATGAGATAGCACCTCACACCAGTCAAATTAGTCATCATCAAAAGTCTACAAATAATAAATGCTGGAGAGTGTGTGGAGAAAAGGGAACACTCTTGCACTGATGGTGGGAATGTAAATTGATACAGCCACTATGCAAGACAGTATTGAGATTCCTTAAAAGAAACTAGGAATAAAACCACCATATGACCCAGCAATTCCACTGCTAGGCATGTACCCTGAGGAAACCAAAATTGAAAAAGACCCATGTATCCCATTGTTCACTGTAGCACTATTTAAAATAGCTAGAACATGGAAGCAACCTAGATGTCCATCAACAGATGAATGGATAAAGAAGTTGTTGATCATATACACAGTGGAATATTAGCGATAAAAAGGAATGCACATGAGTTAGTTCTAATGAGGTAGATGAACCTAGAATCTATTATACAGAGTGAAGTGAGTCAGAAAGAGAAAGATAAATATTGTATTCTAATGCATATATATGGAATCTAGAAAAGTGGTACAGAAGAACTTATTTACAGAACAGCAGTGGAGAAACAGACATAGAGAATAGACTTATGTTCATGGGGAGAGGGTGAGATGTATGCAAAGAGTAACATGGAAACTTACATTACCATATATAAGATAGCCAACGGGAATTTGCTGTATGGCTCAGGAAACTCAAACAGGGGCTCTGTATCAACCTAGAGGGGTGGCATGGGGCGAGAGATGGGAGGGAGGATCAAAAGGGAGGGGATATACATATACCTATGGCTGATTCACATTGAGGTTTGACAGAAAACAACAAAATTCTGTAAAGCAATTATCCTTCAATAAAAAGATAGATAAAATTTTTTTAAAAGACTGGCCCAAACAAAATTTACAAATAAAATAAGCAACATATGATTAACTTGGAGGAATTATTATAAATAGACAAATAAAAGATTAATATGGAGGAAAAAAAGAAAAGAAGAGGCTGATGAATATAATTTGCCCTCTCCATGTTGATAAGTACTAGCACCAATAAGTCAGATTTTCTTCCTGCCCCATCACAAAACACATGTGTTAATTGTAGAAAGCAGTTTAGAGGGTGCACTGGCTATTTGACAACTCAATGCACAAAGAAATCCAATAAAAGATAGTTTTCAAGGAACAATAGAGTAAAGAATAAATTCTGAGAGCACTGAAAGTCAAAGTTGACCTCTTAAAGGAGTGCATCAAATGAATGAACAATAAATTTTCCATAAGGCAAACCCAAGCATATATTATAAAGCAAGAATTGTCTCCCCTGAATACTCAATGAGCCATCTAATGGGGCTAATTCTTACCCAATGTAACTCTCGCAAGACCAGATCTGCTCTTTCCCCAACACATCCATTGGCGTTAATATTTCATTAGGTTATCCTCGATCAATATTCCTGTCATGACGGGCTACAGGCGCCACCAGGAGGGAAGCATTTGGACGACATCCCAACAATTGGGTCCTCCTGAGGAACAAAGTGCACTGTTTTATTGCCACTTGGGAATTCCAAGGTAAACAAAGGCAGACACTTTTCCAGTCATAGTTACCCTTAGAGACAACCCAATGGGGCTTCCCATTACAGACAAAATTTCCAACAAAATTCTCTAGAGCATTTCATTGTTATTGCTGTTTGGTCACTCATTTGTGTCTAACACTTTTGTGACCCTGTGGACTGTGTCTGACACTTCTGTGACCTGTGACTCTTCTGCACGGTAGCCAGTCAGGTTCCTCTGTCCATGAGATTTCCCAGGCAAGAATACTGGAGTGGGTTGCCATTTCCTTCTCCAGGGGATCTTCCCCACCCAGGGATCAAACACCCATCTCCTGTATTGCAGGCAAATTCTTTACCATCTGAGCCACCCTGGAAGCCTGAGAGCATTTCATAGTTATCCCTTAAGGTAGAGGATGTTCTAAAGGTCAGAAAAATTAGATCCAGCACTCATTCCGAGTATCCATGGCTAGAAGTTCTGGGCTGCCCTAAGTTAGTAGGAATGCAGTACAAGGCATGGCAAGTAGGTGATAAACACCTTCTGTCACTGAGAAGGTCAAATCTCTCTTCTCAAGAAACCAAACAGGGCCAGGAAAAGGATGCTGATGTCATAAGACACTTCTTAAAACTCTCGTCACCTTCTTTCACCCTCATCCAGCTCTCCATTACCAAGAAAGTGGTGAGCAAGAGACCCAGAGTCCTCCCACTGGCTTTCAGTTATTCACCCTTGACTTATTTTTTGTTGCAATCTCTGAAATCAGCACAACTGAAGAAGTTGCAGATGGATTGACTGTGAACTGATTTATGATTCTTATTTCACCAGAGAAGTAATTTTATGCATATAACTTCTTTTACAATTACCGCCACATGACTTCAAAGGAGTTCACTGCTTATGGGAGGAGGCCATCAATAAGTGACACTTGCATATTCATTCATTTCAATCAGAGACTTTTAAAGACTCAGGGGAATATTTCAGTGCCATTGAAAATTACTTTCTTTTTCATCATGTTTCCCCTATTGTTTGGGGTTTTGGGTTTTTTCAGAGAAAAAAACATCTGGTACAATCACAGTCTGCTTTGATTTTACTCTATTTTTACTTTTATTTTTGAGCAAATTACATTTGAGGGAGTTAAAAACAAAGGTGCACTTATTAAATGCCAACTATGTGCCAGAAACCATGTAAGCCCATATCTATACATGAAGCCTTGTATTCTCTCCAAGATTGTGATTACTTTGCCTGTTCCACTAATTAAAAAACTCAGAGATGCACAAATATTTGCTCAAGGTCAAACAGCAAATAAGTGACAGGCTGGTGTTTGAACTCACATCTGTCTACCTACAAAATCCACCCCCTTTCCATGACTTCACACTACCCTCAGTTTTGGAGAATAAAACTCAACCTGCTTTAAAAATAGACTCATAGACACAGAAAACAGACTTATGGTTATCAAAGAGGAAGGTGAGGGGAGGGATAAATTAGGAGTTTGGGATTTGCAGATATATACTACTATATATATAAAACAGATAAACAAGGACCTACTGCATAGCTCCAGGAACTATTCAATATCATATAATAACATATAATGGAAAAGAATCTGAAAAAGAATTTATATATATATATATATATATATACACACACACACACATATATATATATTCATATAGATGAAACAAATTACTTTGCTATATACCTGAAACTAACATATCATTGCAAATTAAATGTGAAAGCAGAAGTGTTAGTCACTCAGTTGTGTATGACTCTTTGTGACCCCGTGGACTGTAGCCCGCCAGGTTCCATGGAATTCTCCAGGCATGAATAATGGAGTGGGTACCATCCCCTTCTCCGGGGGATCTTCCTGACCCAGGGATTGAACCCAGGTCTCCCGCATTGCAGGCAGATTCTTTACCATCTGAGCCGCTTTCACTTTAAAAAATGTTTTGTTTTTTAAAAACTCAACCTGTTTTATATTTCTCAATATGTTAAAAGATTTTCCAGGGTTCTTGAAATAACCTGAAGCTGTTTACCGCATCCCAGGAGTCTTGTGAAGCACATATTCTCAACACTTTCTTTTTCTTTCTTTCTTTTTTAAAACATGACTTACTTGGGAAGGCCCTGATGCCCACTAGGATCTGTGAGCCACATGTTTGAAGCCTAGCTTTACCCTGACAACTCAGCCAAGCCCATGCTATCAATCCTTCAGGGAGGAGATCATAACATCACTTGGTTTTGTGGCATTGTGTTCACCAGTTTTCCCCAAACTTCATTGTATAATATCTACACCATTTTGCCATATCTGAATGTTACTTTGCTACTATTAACTTAATATATTTTAATCAATTTTAACTTATGTTTTTACTTAATCTCATTCTAAGCAATAAGACATATGTTTAGTGTACTATCAAATTTTTCTTATACATGTGAAAATATACACATAACTAATAAAATGAAAAATGTTTGTCAATGTGCCATCTAAAATCTTTGGGAAGCTGTAATAGAGGCTTAAGGGCTTCCCTGGTGGTTCAAGCAGCAAAGAACCCGCTTGCCAATGCAGGAATTGTAAGAGACTCGGGTTCAATCTCTGGGTCAGGAAGATCTTCCAGAGGAGGGCACAGCAACCCACTCCAGTATTCTTGCCTGAAGAATCCCATGGACAGAGAAGCCTGGCAGTCTGCTGTCCATAGGGTTGCACAGAGTCTGAGATGACTGAAGCAATTTAGCATCCCCTCATGCTGTTTTTCTAGCAGCACACACTGTGTATTAGACACTGACTGGGGCACAGTGAAAGAGAAGAGTGAAAAAGCTGGCTTAAAAAGGGAAAGTGAAAAGTGAAGTCGCTCAGTCGTGTCCGACTCTTTGCGACCCCATGGACTGTAGCCTACCACACTCCTCCGTCCATGAGATTTTCCAGGCAAGAGTACTGGAGGGGGTTGCCATTTCCTTCTCCAAGGGATCTTCCCAATGCAGGGATCAAACCCAGGTCTCCCACATTGTAGGCAGATGCTTTACCATCTGAGCCACCAGGGAAAACTAAGATCATGGCAAGTGGCCCCATCACTTCATGGCAAATAGATGGGGAAACAGTGGAAACAGTGGCAGACTTTATTTTGGGGGGCTCCAAAATCACTGCAGATGGTGACTGTAGCCATGAAATGAAAAGACTCTTGCTCCTTGGAAGAAAAATTATGACCAACCTAGACAGCATATTAAAAAGCAGAGACATTACTTTGCCAACAAAGGTTCATCTAGTCAAAGCTATGGTTTTTCCAGTAGTCATGTATGGATGTGAGAGTTGGACTATAAAGAAAGCTGAGTGCCAAAGTATCAAACTGTTTTTGAACTGTGGTGTTGGAGAATACTCTTGAGAGTCCCTTGGACTGCAAGGAAATCAAATCAGTCAATCCTAAAGGAAATAAGTCCTGAATATTCATTGGAAGGACCGATGCTCAAGCTGAAACTCCAATACTTTGGCCACCTAATGCAAAGAACTGACTCACTGGAAAAGACCGTGATGCTGGGAAAGATTGAAGGCAAGAGAAGGGGATGACAGAAGATGAGATGGTTGAATGGAATCACTGACTCAATGAACATGAGTTGAGTAAACTCTGGGAGTTGGTGATGGACAGGAAAGAATGGCATGCTGCAGTCCATGGGGTCACAAAGAGTTGAACACGACTGAGTGACTGAACTGAGCTGAACTGGACACTGACAGCCCTGTAGAAAGTGGTTTGGGCCAGAAAAAGAATAAAAACCTGAAGGCCAGACAGAGGGCTTCTGGGTTATTACAGCAACCCAGGGAGAGGTAACTGCATGAGAACAGCAGTAATGGAAAGAAATGGTTGAGTTTGAGACATTAGGCTTCCCAGATGGCTCAGCAGGTAAAGAATTTGCCTGCAGTGTAAAAGACACAGGAGATCTGGTTTCTATCCCTGGATTGGAAAGATCCCCTGGACAAGGAAATGGCAACCCACTCCAGTATTTCTTGCCTGAAAAATCCCATGGACAGAGGAGCCTGGTGGGCTACAGTCCATGGGGTCACAAAGAGTCAGACACGACTGTGACTAAGCACATCAGTCAGAAGAGAGATGTGGTATTAAATTCAATTCACAGTAGGGATTAAAGAGAAGATGAAAAAATGGCACTAAGACCATTTAAATATTTTAACTGCATTAAATTATAATACTTTTAGTCTTCTTTAAGAATTTTGAGCATAACTGTAAACTCATAATGGAGAAAATTTGGAGGAAATGGGAATCTTGCTTAAAACTAGATATAATATTTAACATATTAGCAACTTATATGATGTTGGCCATCAACCAATTGCAAAAAATGCTAGAAAGGCCCCGGAGGTCTCCTTAACCCCAAGGGTAGAGGGGGCTGGAAGGGGGAGTGGGTCTGAGAAGGAGTTATAGGTGGTAGGAGGCTTAGCATATCACTATTTATCCAGCAGTATGGAAACATTTCGAGATTCAGGAAAGGGTTGTAAACCTCTGGTTTATCATCCTTGATTAATTAATTCCCTGTTATGGCCCCCATCTCTCTTAGTGTGAAAGTGTCACTCAGTCGTGTCTGACTCTCTGCGATCCCATGGACTGTAGCCTACCAAGCTCCTCCATCTAGTCATCCTCTGTCAAACAAGAAGACTGCAGTGGGCAGTCACTCCCTTCCCCAGCAGATCTTCCCATCCCAGGGGTGGAACCTGGGTCTCCCACATCATAGGTAGATTCTTTACCATCTGAGCCATCAGGGAAGATGTCTTTCTCAAAGTGAAGTCCAAAACTTTGCCATCATCTCCAAGGCCTGAACCATGCACCTCACCAGCCTCAGCTCTGCTCCAATCCTTCATCTTATCTCAGTTCCCCAACTCTTTAAAATTCCAAGCTGCAAAGCCTAGAATACTCAGTTGTCCAGTTTCCAGCTCACTCCTAGTTATCTTCCTGTACCCTTATTGGATATGATATCTCAGAGAAGTTTCTCCTGATCTTCCATATCGTCAGGTTTCCATTTTACATATAGACTCCCCTTTTCTTTCATAACTTCTTGACAATTGGAATTAAATAATTTTTTGAGTAATTATTTGTTTCTTGTCTTCTACACTAAACTCACCAGGGCAGAAATCAGACCAGTCTGCTCACTGTCCTTTCCCCAAAGCCTCATAGAGAGCTTGTGATCAAAGCTCTATATAAAGTAATGACCTAAAATACCTTTTTCAACAGGAAGGGAGTGGGGACAGTGCCCGTTCACTTATGATTGTTGATAAAAGAAATGTTTGGGACATTTACTTAGAAAGGATCATTTATAGAACCCATACTATATGTGAGGTACTGACATCAGAAGTTATTTTTATCTCATTTAAGTTTCACTATGACCCTGAAGAGTAGATATTATTATTCTGGTTTTTTAGGTCAGAATCCAAGACTTGGAGAAGTAAAAAATAGGCTCAGCATGACTCAGATAGTAAGTGGCAAAATAGGGATACAACTTTTTCCCTACTACTGCTTCACAAACTTGATTATTGAATTTTCCCTGGCATATGAAGGTGTCATCATAATCCCCAGCAGATAACAAATAAAAAGAGGATTGAAAGATTTTGCCACAAGTTCCTCCAGTGAGAAGGGACAGCTGGTGGTAAGCCATGAGACCACCCCAAACAGCCATTCATAAAGAGGGCCCAGCACCACGGTTCCCAATACCCCTGTATTCCAGTGAGTCACAGTAATTGATGTCCGTAAAATAGTGACCTTAGCCCAACAAAAGACTCATTTACTTGAGGAAATCTGTTTAATAAGGAAGTATGTGTATAATTTGAAAGGTTTTTTTTTTGAAATCAGCTATCTTTTTAATAGCTATCCAGGGAACCTGTCTCTTCTGAAAACCTTCATCTCTGTTCAATCAATAAGGCATTGCAGTGCTTCCAGAGAAAACCAAACAATCTGGCTCGAAATGTTTAGCCCCTTTCCAGAGCTAAAGGAGTCATAGAGATCCTGCAGGAGAGGGACCTAATCCATTGATAACCCATCTGCTTGGAATGCTTTTCCCTGTGACACTGATGGGCATTGATTGACTTAAAACCAAGTAGAGCCCATTGCCTGGGGAAAATCCTCCCTCATTCTGGCAGAAATGAACCTCTCAAAACAGACTGAAAAAAAAGAAGTTGAGAAATCGGTGTGACTAGTCTCCACAATGATTATTAACAGCTCACTGTACTGTTCTTTCGTGGTTTCTTCCCTGGAATTTCTTGTTGTGTGTAGCTACACTTTTACACGGGCTTCCCAGGTGGTGCTAGTGGCAAAGACCCTGCCCACCCCGTGCAGGAGACATAAGAGTTATGGGTTTGACCTCTGGGTTGGGAAGATCCTCTAGAGGAGGGCATGGCGACCCACGCCAGTAATCCCGTTTAATGGATCTTTGGCTTCCCAGGTGCCTGTAGTGCTAAAGAACCTGCTTGCCAACGCAGGGGATTCGATCCCTGAGTCAGGAAGATCCTCTGTAGAAGGAAAGGGCAACCCACTCCAGTATTCTTGCCAGGAGAACCCCATGGACAGAGGAGCCTGGCAGTCTATAGTCAGTAGGGTCACAGGAAATCAGACATGTCTAAAGCGACTTAGCGTGCACACACAGCTTTACTCGCTTGGCAGTTTTTCCTATACCTCTGATTTCTGATGGGCACCTTGTTGCATTTTTGAAATGCTGCTTTGAGCAACACAGATATATCATAAACTTCATATGGACATCATTTTCTTCAAATCATCTGTGAAAGTGCAGCATTTAGACAAGATACATGATGAGTTACTATAATGTCAGATACTACTGTGAGGAATATGCCCAGTGACCAGTGGTTGTGCAGGTCAGGATTTATAAAGGATATAGAGATAACTTCTCTGTTATCATTCATTCTACACTCACACCAGCATAAACAGAATGAGGAGACTATGCCTTCTCAAAGCTCCATCTATGCCCACATACAAAGGTGAAGAATTTTCCTAAAATTCTCAAAGAGGAAGAACTACCTTGTTCATAAATATTTTTAAAATATCTCATATATATATATATATATACACATATACACACACACACACACATATATATATAAAGTATGCTTTCAATTACTTTATTTGAACAACTGATTGTTCCTATAAAGAAGTTACTTTACCCTGTAATTATCTCAGTCAATGCTAGATCTGGATAGTCATAGAGATTATCTTATGGAATTAATAAAAAGCAAAAACAAACAAAAAACATGGCAAAAAATTAATACAATGGAACCAGAGATCAAATTGCCAACATCCACTGGATCATAGAAAAAGCAAGAGAGTTCCAGAAAAACATCTACTTCTACTTTATTGACTATGCCAAAGCCTTTGATTGTGTGGATCACAATAAACTGTGGAAAATTCTGAAAGAGATGGGAATACCAGATCACCTGACCTGCCTCCTGAGAAATCTGTATGCAGGTCAGGAAGCAACAGTTAGAACTGGACATGGAACAATAGACTGGTTCCAAATAGGAAAAGGAGTACGTCGAGGCTGTATATTGTCACCCTGCTTATTTATC
>NW_011494800.1:6938023-6948678 GCF_000754665.1 Bison bison bison
GGCTGGAGGAAGCACAAGCTGGAATCAAGATTGCTGGGAGAAATATCAATAACCTCAGATATGCAGATGACACCACCCTTATGGCAGAAAGTGAAGAAGAACTAAAGAGCCTCTTGATGAAAGTGAAAGAGGAAAGTGAAAAGTTGGCTTAAAACTCAACATTCAGAAAACTAAGATCATGGCATCTGGTCCCATCACTTCATGGGAAATAGATGGGGAAACAGTGACAGACTTTATTTTGGGGGGCTCCAAATCACTGCAGATGGTGACTGCAGCCATGAAACTAAATGACACTCCTTGGAAGGAAAGTTATAAACACCTAGACAGCATATTAAAAAGCAGAGATATTACATTGTCAATAAAGGTCCATCTAGTCAAGGCTCTAGTTTTTCCAATAGTCATGTATGGATGTGAGAGTTGGACTATAAAGAAAGCTGAGCACTGAAGAATTGATGCTTTTGAACTGTGGTGTTAGAGAAGACTCTTGAGAGTCCCCTGGACTGCAAGGAGATCCAACCAGTCCATTCTGAAGGAGATCAGCCCTGGGTGTTCATTGGAAGGACTAGTGTTAAAGCTGAAACTCCAATACTTTGGCCACTGATGCAAAGAGCTGACTCATTTGAAAAGACCCTGATGCTGGGAAAGATTGAGAGCAGGAGGAGGACGACAGAGGATGAGATGGTTGGATGGCATCACCGACTCAGTGGACATGAGTCTGGGTAAACTCTGGGAGTTGGTGATGGACAGGGAGGCCTGGCATGCTGCAGTCCATGGGGTCGCAAAGAGTTGGACATGACTGAGCGACTCAACTGAACTGAACTTGAGGGATATTGTCCTGACTGCACATTAGATGTTGCCTCAAAAAAAAAAAAAACCTTTTGAAAACTACCAAATGAATTTCCCTGGTGATCTAGTGGTTAAGACCTTACCTTCCAATGCCGGGGGTATAGGTTCAATCCCTGGTTGGGGAGCTAAGATCCCACAAGCCTCACCACTAAAAATCCAAAACATAAAATGGGCAAGAATACTGGAGTGGGTAATCATTCTCTTCTCCAGGGGATCTTCCTGACCCAGGGATTGAACCTGGATTTCTTACATTGCAGGCAGATTATTTACCATCTGAGCCACTAGGGAATGATTCTGAAAATGTCTCTGAAGATGGCAAAGATGCTTCTGAAGAATCTGGACAATATCATTTCAAAAAACATGAGAGTGGATGAAATACTATTTCTACATTAAGATTATCCATACGCTGAAACTCTGCTGCTGCTGCTACTGCTAAGTCACTTCAGTCGTGTCCGACTCTGTGTGACCCCACAGATGGAAGCCCACCAGGCTCCCCCGTCCCTGGGATTCTCCAGGCAAGAACACTGGAGTGGGTTACCATTTCCTTCTCCAATGCATGAAAGTGAAAAGTGAAAGTGAAGTCACTCAGTCATATCCAACTCTTAGCGACCCCATGGACTGCAGCCTACCAGGCTTCTCTGTCCATGGGATTTTCCAGGCAAGAGTACTGCAGTTAGGTGCCATCGCCTTCTCTGGCTGAAACTCTAAACATTATTATAAACAAATACCATATACAGACAACTCTTTTGTCTATAAACTTAATGGTTTGTATGTTTAGTTTGCCCCCTGAATTATTTTAGGGATCTTTTCATAAGGAAAATGGATGATTACCCTATTTTGAAAGCAGGAATATGTATCTTTTAAAATACATGTTATATTCCCACTAATAGAGTTCCTGCAACATTATAATTGCTCCAAAAAATTAATTAATGCCTGAAATAATTAGACATCAATAGTACATAAAAAAGAGCTGTCGGATATCCACAAACATGACAACTTCATGACACCCTTGTCAACAGATCCACTTTGAGATTCCTGAACCTAGTGAAATATACAGACTATTTAAATGTAAGTGATATCAGAGGTCATCTAATCCAATCTCTTTATTTTACAGATGAGGATATTACAGTCAGAGAAATTAAATGACCTCCTGCAGAAGGCTTGGACATAGAACGCTGATCTCCCATTAGATGATATTACTGTGTTGTTTTTCTTGTGTGGTTCATCCCAGTCTCTGGCTTATATTTCAGATTAAAAGCAAAGGAGCATCTTTTGCTTGAGAATGGATTCTGTTGAATAAGGCAAATACAAATTAATTGAGCCCTAAGAGCTGAGGGACTGAAAGAGAGATGGAGAGTTTGTGATACACAAACTCTTGGATGTGACTTAGTGACTGAGCAACAACAAATCCTTATGTCAGCCTGGTACTATTGTATTTCTCTGTGCACAGACAAGGAAATTGAAGTTTGGAGAGGTGATATAACTTACCCAAGGTCAAGTACAACTAACAAGTAGCAGAGCTAAGTTTTCAACCCCAGCAGTCTGGCTCCAGAGGTTGTGCTCTTGAATATTACGATTTAATTCTGCTGCTCGGTTTGTTAATTGCTATTCTTGCTCAATTAGTGGGCTTGTCACCCTTTTACCTGTTTTAAAGTTAACAAAGAATTTTCTCAATACTCTAACCTTACAGTTAAGATTAGTGTCTACATAATGTAAACTATTTCCATTACTAAGTAAAATAACCTCTACTCTGTAGAAAACACCAAAATTAAGATGGATCTTCCATAAGAAGAGCTGACAAAATAGGCAAATGTGAAATTTCTCTAAATTCCCATGTAGTTTGTGGCATTGTGAATTTGAGCACCAAATTTTTTTTTTTAAGTAACAGGAATGACTTAAACAATAAAACATGACCTGGCATGAATTACAGTATCTGAATTCATTTCCCCAACTAGTGTGTTTGTGGGCCCAAGGTTGAAAGCAATTAGGTGTGAATTATTACACCATCTTCCATGCCCTAGACGGTTTTATGATGATTATAAAATTTTATTATTAATGGTTCACTGTTTTTGGAGGAGTTGTTAATTTAAACGTATATATTTATATTGTTAATTAATGAATAGAACAAAATAAGTTTGGTGAAATCTTTCTAGGGACCGGAAGTAATTGGGAAACAGAAAGGATATTGCCGACAGTGGGTGTGGAAGCTGAAGGCTGGTCCTGGAGAGAGGCAGTGTGCAGCAGTTCAGTCAAGCCTATAGAGCCACATGGTACATTAAAGACATCCTGTTCAACTTCTTTGTTTTAAAGACCAGGAAGAATAAGTGACTTGCCCAGGATCACACCTCTGATTAGTAGCAGAGTCAGGTCAGTTCCATCAAAGGCACTCTGGATTCTGGCTCCCAATCCAATGCCTCTCATTTTCAACAACTGAGGAAAACCTGACTGAATATCTGGGAAGGGATGAACAGCATTGTTAGAAACCAGAAGGAAAAAAATCATAAAATTATAAAACAATTTATAATTGGGTTTCAGTTTAATCAGACTAATGCAAGTGTCAAAATAATGCATGGTTGTATGGAGACAGAAGTATTGAGACAGGAGTCAGGAAGATTTGCTCAAACTTCCTATTGATAAGGTAGTTGAGGCTTCCAGGGCTGTGATATTGACATTGTAGAAAAGCCCAGGGGATAAATGCTCTCCTAAGAATGCATTTTCTATATGTCAGGACCACAACAGGGCATCTGAGTCACCCCAGAAGCCTGGTGGGTGATGACTGGTGTGTATTCCAGGAATGATCATATCTAATTTCCACCTGTGGAATTTCCTCCTCTTGCCATCTCTCATCCCCAAATGCTGTCTTCCTTCTGCTCACTGAAGGGTAAAAGTATTTTCTTGGACAAATTCAGTTAAAAAGAAGCAATTGGAAACCGATTGAATTTTTCCATAGGTTAGGCAAGAGAAAGGAAGTGCAGCACTTGGTAAATAAAGTTTCTTATCAAAGAAATTGGTGATAGAAGCAACCATGCAGAACTGCTGATACATCGAGCCGAAGTCTATCTTTCTAAATAGTAATGCAAGGTCTCATTCTGGTTGGGATTCTCCAGGGGTTCTTAGGCAAGTGGCCAAAATGAATTGGACATTGAGAACACAGACTTGTTTTTCCTTCTCTTAGAACTCCAAATGTTTGCCAGGCAAAGCCATACTGAAAGTTATCAATTCAATCTACCTGAGCAGTGATTGACAGTACTCTCTCAACTCAGCGCTTACCTGTTTCTGATTGAATTGTTGCCTGGACTCCTGGGAGCACAATCTGGATCCTCGCATGTACCGTTCTAGTTTTTTGATCAGAGACAGAAACAGTTCATCAGAGAAGGAACACATTTTCTAGAATGGACATGCTTTACTTCAAGTTCAGTATCACATTCTGTTGCTGTTGGAAATAAACTCACTTGTTTGGGCCATGGCATCATCTATATTCCTTCTTTCTAGAAAGCCAAGGGGTTTCTCTTGGCCCATCTAAGTCAAACATAATGCTCTTTCCATACCATTAAATATAGTTTTCCACTGTGGATTTTATGAATATCTAAGGTAATTGAAAACAGAATAAATGACTCTATGAGGTAATGCCTATCTTCTACAATTCCATGAAAGAGATAATGTTGTGTGATGTCTCCATTTTTTCCCCAAGCACTCATACTTGTGATGACTGCTGACTCTATTGAATGAAAAATACTATCTATTGAAAGAAAAAAAAAAAAAAAAAAGAAAAATACTATCCATAGAACCACATTTGAGTTTCAATCCCTGAAACCTTAGTATCATGTCTAATATTCCAAAGGATAGCCTCTATTTACCCCTTCAAATAAAACCCTAACACTCCACATTTTCCAATACACAAAACTGCCAAAAACCCTGAAATCTTTGGATTTTTATCTTATTTTAGTAGTCTTTCATTTTTAACCAGCATGGCCTGAAACCACCCCCTATGATGAAAAGACCTGTTACGTGGTACTAAGGAAATGGATGGGCCTTTCTCTCTGAGTTCTAATTATTGCAACTTAGTGGTGCTAACAAGTTTTCCACATGTCTTGACCTACAGTAACCTCTTTAGCTCTGTCCTCAGTCTATTTGTTGAACTTAAATGTTTTAAAAAGCAGATTTCACATAAGAGATAAAATTTACTGCATGGTGAAATGTAAATACCATTGTTAACAATGAATTATTCCATAAAGGGAAGATACTCACTGTAGACAATGAAGAAAGAAATCTGTATTCTAGAGCTATGAATAAAACACACAATGTATTACTGTAAATCTTAGGGAAAGGCTCAAAGCAGAGCAGAGGGGAGTGGCCTGTGAATTTGCATTAGCCACTGCCACCCCCCAGCTCACATGGCATCGTCTCTTCTGCTTTCCACTTAAGCTTGCCACTCTTTTTTTTAACTAATTTATTTTCAGTTGAAGGATAATTGCTTTACAGTACTGCGTTGGATTCCACCAAACATTAACATGTATCAGTCATAGGTTAACCCATGTCTCGCAATTCTTGAAAAATGTTTTATTTAAACTTTTCCCCATAGAATATATTTTAAGGAAAAAGGAGTCAACAAGAGAGAAAAGACCATATATGATCAGAAAAAACATTTAGAGCATTTTCAAAAAAAACACATCTCCAGAAACAATCTGACCTTTTCCTAAGCCAGCTTTTACATATGGAGATCCTTCTTTTTATATGCTGTTTCAGTTACTGAGTTATTAAACTACTGAATTACAATTTGTAGCTCATCTCTACATCCACCTACTTCCTCAGAGTAAAAGTTCAGCTGTGTGAAATGCTGAAAGTTGTTTTTTTTTTAAGTCTTCATGGAATTTGTTACAATACTGCTTCTGTTTATTTTTTATGATTTGGTTTTGTTGTTGTTGTTGTTGCTCCTGAAGCATGTGGGATCTTAACTCCCTGACCAGGGATCAAACCTGCACCCCCTCATTGGAAGGCAACCACCAGGGAAATCCCTGAAAGTTACTGATAATGAAAGTACTATTCAGCCAGAGTAAATGTTCTAAAATTAAAATCTCACTGGGTTCTTACTGCGTGAAGTTTCCCATCACTCTCAATGGAAAAATTCAAATTTCTGAGCACAGCATACGTGGTCACTCCACCCTCACCTCTTACATTCCTATCCTCCCATAGAGAACTGACAGTCTTGCCAACTTGCTGTTCTCTTTTATTCCTGCTGGCAGGAAGACTGCAGCAAAGCATCTCTCTTGGACCTAGAGGCAGAAAGCACTTGCTAAAAATAGCTGCATCCCTCTAAGCCTCTTATCTCTAGGTTTTCATGAGAGATATCTGCATTTACCCTGTTTAAGCCACTGTATTTTGAAGTCTATTATTCGATCTTAGCCTAAACCCTAACTAATGGCAGACTTTTTCCCCACACCTTCTAATTCCTCCGCTTTCCAATAAGGCATGACTTCTCCTAGGAATCCTTCCCTGTTGCCTTATACAGGTTAGGTGTCTCTCTACAGTGACTCCATCCCAGGGTGTATCACTTCTATTAAAATTGTCCACTTGCTTGTCCATCTCCAATACTAACCTGAATTCAGAGATTGTGCCTTTGTATTCCAGCACCAACCACCAGGTCTGTGACACAGCAAACATTAAACTTGTTTTGAATTAACTCAATATCAAGGAACTCCATGTTATCAAGAGCCTATGAAAGTGATTGCAGGATGAGTGCCTTGAAAATCCCTATTTTTGTTTAGAGACAAATGTAAATGGGGAGTTTTAGAGAGAATTATTCCTCCTTGATCACCAGTTAAAAACTGGATCCATGTGTAATAAACTACACAGTCGCATATCCAATATGATTTAGTTTCTGCATTCTTCCTCCATCACACTTCCAAATATCTCAACCCCTGGGACAAACTGAGTTTTATTACCATAGATTTATTCCTTAGAATAAAGACAGGGTTTCTCTCAAAAAACTGCCAAATGTAAATATGTTAAAAGATCTCAAACAATTAGCATACATATGTACCTCCGTAGGGATTAAGTGATCAGAATGCATGCAATTCTTGAAAAATGCATATTTCCAAAAGAAATGAGATGGAGGACTGGATCTAATGAGATGGAGGACGAAACATCTAAGAAAAGCAATATCTAAAGAGGGAGAATCGGCACCAAGGTCTATATGAGAAGTGTGTAGAGACGCAGGGCACCAGGAAGTACTGGTTTCTAAGGGAGCAAAGTGTCACAAGGAGGAGGAGAGTGAACTCTTGTCTAACTCTCAGAAATGATTTGTCCAAGGAGACACACGTGCTGACAAAATAAGAGAATTTATTGGGAAAGGGCATCTGGTTGGAGAGCAGGAAGGTGAGCGAACCCAGGAGAACGTCTCTACCATGTGGCTCAGTGTCTCAGATTTTATGCTGATGGGATTAATTTTGGGCTTGTCTCTGGCCAGTCGTTCTGACTCAGGATCCTTCCTGGTGGCACACACATCACTTGGCTAAGACAGATTCCAGCAAGAAGGATTCTAGGAGGTGAGTAGGACAAATGGACTAGCATCTCCACTTTCCTTTTGACCTTTCCTGAATTCTTCCAGTTCATATTATCTTGTTAGCTTTGAGTTCCTATTCAGGACCTCCTGTTAAGATAATGGGTGCAAGTGGCTACCATCTTGCCTGGCCAGGGCAGAAGGTTTTGGCCAGTGTCTCTCTTGACAAAAGTGCCTGGAAAACAGCTTAGGAGCTAGTAGACCAACTTGTGTGCATGCTGTTGATTCAGTCATGTTCAATTCTCTGCAACTCTCTGAACTGTAGCCCTCCAGGCTCCTCTGTCCATGGGAATTTTCCAGGAAAGTGTACTGGAGTGGATTGCCATGCCCTCCTCCAGGGGATCTTCCCAACCAAGAGATGGCACCCAAGGCTCTTATGCCTCCTCCATTGGCAGGTGGGTTCTATATCACTAGCACCACCTGGAAAGCCCAGACCAACTTGGTGCACTGTGTTCTTTGTCCTGATAAATAACATGATACACATAGGTTTCTGCTGTTATTTCCCTTGGGTACTCAAATGGTTGGATTATATTCACACAGCCTGTATCCTATAGATTCTTTGCTCAACTAGTCCTGAAAGGGAATCCTCATTTTTATGCCCAAATAAGTATATTCTAGTGGCTTCCCCAGATCAAAGGGGAAAATTATTCAAGTCCCTGGTAAGAGAGCAAACCAGGCACATGTTATGATCCTTCCCAGGGAATCCTCTGGGGGCTCCTCCTGCTTCTGCCTTTCTGTGATGACCCTTTCAACAAGAACAGAAACTCACGCCAAACTTAATGCATTTTTATGACCAGAATTGAAACAAGAGTGGCAAATGTCTCTCATTCTTTTCTACTAGGTCATGACTGTAATCTCACGGCCCTGCTCAGATGTCAACCTCTTGACTGGAAGGGCAGGTAGATGATACCAGAGTTCATTCTTGTTCCATCTCCAATTTGTTCACGGCAAAGTGAAGGGGGGCATCTTCATCATAAAGCAAGGCATGTGCTTCTTGTTTTGCATCTGGCTCACTGTGGGTGTAGTAAAGTGGACCGGATGGACAGCCCCAGGCTTTAATCTCTCTGTCATTTCTAGAGCTTTGAGTCCTGCGGTGTGCATGCGCACATATACACCAACACACACACACACACACACACAAACACACACTCACACACACACACTCCCATAACGACCATAAGCATATTCAGGAACTTCCCTGGTGGTCCAGTGGTTAAGAATCCATGCTTCCACTGAAGGGGACATGGGTTTGATCCCTGGTTGGGGAACTAAGATCCCACATGCCATGTGATGTGACCAAAAAAAAACCACAAGCATATTTAGCCACTAAGTATGCTATTTGTCAGCTACAGCTCTCCTAGGACTTGAAGTAGACAGCCTTTCCAAGGACTGTTTTATGTGTAACCTAAACTTAAATCTTATTCTGAAGAGTTAACTGCAGAAATAATTTATCTAAAGTTGTTATAGATGCCAGACATAATGCCACATCTTACTTATCTGAGAACAGGGATTGTGTAAGTCCATGAAATTGGTTGCTGCTGCTGCTGCTGCTAAGTTGCTTCAGTTGTGTCCGACCCTGTGCGACCCCATAGACAGCAGCCCACCAGGCTCCCCTGTCCCTGGGATTCTCCAGGCAAGAATACTGGAGTGGGTTGCCATTTCCTTCTCCAATGCAGAAAGTGAAAAGTGAAAGTGAAGTCGCTCAGTCGTGTCCGACTCTTAGCGACCCCGTGGACTGCAGCCCACCAGGCTCCTCCATCCATGGGATTTTCCAGGCAAGAGTACTGGAGTGGGGTGCCACTGTCTTCTCCGATGAGATTGGTTAGTATTTCCTTATTTCATATCAATTGGCACAGATATACTATACCTCTTAGGGGTTAAAGGTTGCAGTACTTAGGTTCTTAACTTTTCAAGGTTGCAAAACCACTTATAGAACTATGGGCACTTTCTCCAAAAGAAATACACATGTCAAAAATAACCACATGTTACCAAAAATTTTGGTATCACTCTTAGTCAAGTTTTGTCAACAATGACTTTACATTTAAGTTTGATTTATTTCTTTTATCCTGAGATTTTATTGTTCTGGACATTGTTTGAAATAATACATAAATTTTATTAAATTAAAACGCTTAGCACAAACTTATGAATACATGCATAAAGAGAGACTAAATAAAAGGTTATAATCTGTATTATTGTTATCAGACTATTACCTGAATGTCAATGTAAATACAAGAAGTATAATTGATTTCCTCAAGTATGTTTTTGTGTTCTGAGTCAAAACAGAGTTTCTAACAGAGTATTCAGGAAACTGTTAGAATCTTTTCCTCAGAGATTCCGATCTATTTCATTAAAAACATTTTAGTTTCCTGGGCATATAGCTCAGGGATCTTCTGTCACAGGGATCACATTGCTTTGAGGACTCAGCATTGTGAGTGACTGCTAGATCCAGGGACCTTGCCATTTCATTGTTCAAATATGCAAGAAACAGAAGACAAAAATACCTGGAATCACATTATGAGCAAAACGTCAGTATGCCCTCATGATTCCTGAAAACAAAAAGCCAGTCTAACCAAAATCTCTGAGCCTCCTTTCTCATTCGCAGGACAAAGATTTATTGAGCGTCTCTTCAGCATAAGGTCCTAAGTTAGACCATCTATAGCATTTGCACTCTTGCAGATCCAAGCAAAATTCCCTGGTGAGCTCGGCCTGGTTGGCATCAGATGGGAATTATAGCCAAGTGAATTCTCCATATTGTAACCCTATTATCTCTCTCTCCTTCCATCTATCTCTCCTGTGCTGTGCATGGTTGGGCCTTATGGAAAGTTATCATTTGGATGCAAAACAATTATCCTAAAACAGTTAGCCAGAGTGGTCTGGACACACAGATTTATCTTCCCTCTCCTTCAGTGAAGAGCATCTATCTTCCATGACCTCTTGATTACTGAAGCCTTCAGAATATATTCTTTGGTCTGTGACACTGTGCTCAATGCTGGGCTGAGCATTAAATATCACCCTCTATGATTAATTGGAAGTTAATTAAATCTATCACTGAAACAATGGGAAGGCAATGAGCTATGTAATCATTGCAATAGTAAATGAAATGATGTACAGGTCTCTCCATCTCGCTTATTGACAATGATGGAGGGGTGGCAGGCCTCAGATGCCTGGCGAGGCTTGCTGCCTGACCTCACAGGAGGCTCTAACTTGCAGACAGCACAGGGACAAGGCAACTAGAAGCGTGTTCCAACCA
>NW_011494800.1:6948778-6950519 GCF_000754665.1 Bison bison bison
CTCTTCCCAAGGCCTCTGAAATGTCCTTGTCAAGGTTCCATCTTATGGAATCAGTGGAATGAGGTACGGGAATGTCTCAAAGAGTCATGCAAAATGCTGGTTGTTACCACCTCTGAACAGCTCAGAAGCCCTGACTTCAAACTCAGAGGTCCTTCAGCAGCAATGAAGAGAATGCTTGTTTATTGAACAAAATTGTTTTTGCTTTTATTTAAACCTTCAGAATTTTCAGTACTTTCGCAGACCCAATGGCATCTTGCCCTTGTAAGATTAAAGAAATTGTTAGTTGCTCAGTTGTGTTTGACGCTTTGTAACCCCGTGGACTGTAGCTTGCAAGGCTTCTCTGTCCATGGAGTTCCCCGGGCAATAATACTGGAGATGGTAGCCATTCTCTTTTCCAGGATCAGCTCAACCCAGGGATCAAACCTGGGTCTCCTGCACTGCAGGCAAATTCTTTATCTCTGAGCCACCAGGGATGGGAGAACTATAAAACAGAGAGGTTAAATGGCTTACCTGAGTTTGCTCAGCCGGTTAGTGATAGAGGTGGGTGAAGCTAATGAGAAACTAACACGGCAGAGCAGAGCCTAGCCAAATCCTTAGCTTTTGTCTCCAAACGCGATTTATTTTGTGGATGTGAAGACACAGAAGACCATGACATTTGGAAAGGTATCCCTAAATTGCCAAACTACCAAGAGTCCCTTGGGATCCAGATTGGAATAACTCAGCCTTTGATATGAAAATCAATTTGCATGATAAGTTAGGTATCCAGATACTAATCTGCCTTAGTTTGCTTGGGCTGCCGTAACAAAACACCATAGATTTGGTGTCTTTTTTTTTTTTGAACTTTTAATTTTGTATTGGGTATAACTGATTAACAATGTTGTGATAGTTTCAGGTGAACAGCAAAGGGACCCAGCCACGCATATACTGCATCCATTCTCCCCCAAACTCCCCTCCCATCCAGGCTGCCACATAACATTGAGCAGAGTTCCCTGTGTTACACAGTAGGTCCTTATTGGCTATTCTTTTTAAATATAGTAGTGTGGACGTTTACTGGATAGTTAGGGAGTTTGGGATGGACTTAGTGTTTTAAACAACAGAAATTTATTCCTTACAGTTCTGGAGCCTGGAAATTCTAAAGCAGGGTGCCTGCAGGGTTTGTTCTAGGGAGAGCCCTCTTCCTGACTTGCAAACAGCCACCTTCTCTCTGTGTCCTCACATGACAGAGAGAGAGAGAGAGAGATCTCCCCTCCTCTTTTTTTTTTTTTTTTTATAAGGCCACAGTCCTATAGATTAAGGCCCCACTCTTATGACCTTATTTAACTTCGCATGCCTGCCCAGTTATTCAGTCATGTCCGACTATTTGTGACCTCATGGACTGTAGCCCACCAGGCTCCTCTGTCCATGGAATTTTCTAGGTGAGAATACTGGAATAAGTTTCCATGCCCTCCTCCAGAGGATCTTCCTGACCCTGGCATTGAACCCACATCTTTTATGTCTCCTGCATTGGCAGGCAAGTTCTTTATCACTAGCGCTACCTGGAAAGCCTCCAAAAGGGCTTCCCTGGTGGCTCAGACAGTACAGAATCTGCCTGCAATGCAAGAGACTCAGGTTCGATCCCTGAGTTGGGAAGATCCCTTGGAGAAGGAAATAGCAACCCACTCTAGTATTCTTGTTTGGAGAACTCCATGGACAGAGGAGCCTGGTATTGTAGACTTAGACATGACTGTGAAACTAACACATG
>NW_011494800.1:6950619-6997734 GCF_000754665.1 Bison bison bison
TATCATTCAGTAAGAATTACAAATTAGGATACTCTCTTTAAACTCTAGTCACCCAATATCTTAATTTCTATTTTTTCTAGATGTCACTAGATAAAAATTTTTTTTAATCCTCTGGATTAACTGGGAGTCTACCTTTCTCTCCTTCATCTCAATCCCTTCTTCTGTCCTAGAGGGGCAAGCTCCAAATTCTCTCCTGTTTGAGGAGGCTTGGCTCTGGAGGAAGCCTATCCCTACTTCTCAAGTACACAATGGATATTAGAAGCACAAATATAGTGATCAATGTGCCCGGGTCCTCATGGACCCAGGGGACCCTTAAAAAGCTAAGGTGCTATTTTGGAATCAATTGAAAACAAGTTAATGAAATAAAGATCCCTTATCACAGTATTGAAGTTTAATATTATCTAGTGGAAAGAGTTTCAGGTGAATTTCTTATCACTGGCAGCCAGAAGAGATATCCAACTCCAAAAGGCATTTTTCTTTCTCTTCTTCTCTCTTCTGATAACACATAATCACACCCATCTGCCCAACACCATATAACTAAATATCAAGGGCTTTGGATCTGACTCCAATATTTGGTCCTGCTCCAGCTCCTCCCAGGAAACCACTAGCTTGCAGGTAACAGAGTGGCCACATAGAAACCAAACCAGTCTGTCCAAAAACAGGTTCTAGAGCAGCAGTGGCTGAGCACACCCTGCCTCAGGGCCTTTGCACTTGTTCCCTCTGCTTAGAGCACCGTCCCCCTGAATACTAGGATAGGGGATAGCTCTTGTCCCTGCCTTCTTCAGGTTTTAATCAAATGACATCTGACCAAGTTCAGCTTTCTCCCACCATCCTACCAAAATGGTGCCTCCGTTCAGCCTATCACCTTCTAATATCTTACCCTACTTTATTTTTTCCTTCAAAATACTAATCACTACTCAAAATTATTTTATTTTTGTATTTATTTTCTATCTCCCTTCCCCTTGAATATTAACTTAATGAAGTCATGAATTTTGTCTGCTCTGTATTCCGGAGCTTGGCACATAACATGTTACATATTAGGTGCTAGATGAATGAATGAATAGATTGAAGGGGCAAAGCCAAGGCCCATAAACAGGTCAACATCCCAAGGCCAAGCCATCCGTGAAAATAGGGAATGTGAGATTAGTTCGGTTACAAGCTGTACACTTCAGGCTACTAATTTAACTTTTCTGGACCAACATTTACTTGTCTCTAGTGGGTGAAGTTTGAAATACATGTCTCCTTCCAGTCCTAACATCCTATACACTATGATATGAGTTTGTAAATGATAATGTAACATGCAGCTGGTTGCAGGAGTCCTGGTCTTGAGTCTACCATGAGGCTCTGGGCATGAATAGTTGGAATAGGTATTTCATGATTTTGTTTTACATTCCAAATGTTTATAAGTTGAAAGACCAGCTTGAGTTATCCCAATTTCCTCAACACAGTGATAACTAAAATTTGATGCATCTGTCTTTATCTTGAGTCTAATCCTGCATTTTCCCCTGATACACACCTTCTTAGTCTTTTGTAAAAACAACAACAACAAAAAAAACATGATTTCATCATAAACTAAACAAATAGGTTCAATCTAAAATTTTATTTGTGAAAAATAGAAATAAATAGGATTGAAGATGAAAAAAAACTGAACAAAAAACTTCCCTGGAAATATTTTACATTATGAAAAGGTCATCAGAATGATAAATATGGATGGCCCATTTTAGCTAAAAGAATATCTTTAACTAATAGAAAAGTATAATTATGTTGCTGATGTCACTTCCGGTCATAATGACTTGGAGTATTATAGCCAAGAGAAAGTTATTAAAATGATTGGAAAAGTTTTTGCTTACTTATTTAAGCCTATTGACTTAAAGACTCTGGGCAGAGGCACAAAATACTCATTTGAATTGCAAATTGAATCCATCAACTAATGTTACATATTTTTTAAGTTAAATTTGCAACCCCAAGCCATTAATTCATAAACAATCTTCTGTAGAGTATATGAATTAGCCCATCAAAAAGATAATGATATAACATTATTGAACAACATAAAATAACTTCCTTTTATTTTTCCATAATGTCTGAGTTCCAGGTTTCCTGGCTCTCTCATAATGCCTGATGGTGCCGCAGGGCAAATATGTGTGAATTGCAGTTGCAATATGAAAAGTGACTCCGGAAAAAGTGTGTTGGGGCTTTCAAGTTGATTCCCTGTCAATAGCCTCTATATCAAACCGCCTCAGTGTCTAGGTCAAGCAATGCTTTTCATAGACGCGGGCGCTGTCAGGTCAACGCAAGATCTAAACACAGAGATGCGTGTACTCTGTCTTTTAAATCAGTCCCAATAACAATGATGTTCTGGGAGAGAGGGGGGATGCACAGGGGAGGAGCTGATCTGATATTACTTTATCATGAGTGTGTAGGATTCTCACAGCCTTTCACAGAGAAGTAGAATGTGAGAACTGATTCTAGGACTGATCTATCTCTACACAGGAGAACACCTCCAGTCTGCTCAGCCTTTTAGTTCTATGGCAAGAGACTCAAAGCCATTGGAGCTGACAAAAGCATACAGAGGTAGAGAACTTACTATGTGAGCAAGCACGACTACTCCAAAGATAACCAGAGAGAAAATAGAGATGTGTGCCCAGGTCCAAAGGAAATCTTGCCGTCCTCAAGAGTTAAACAGAATTTTGCTGTCTCTATACTCAATTCAATCAAAACAAAATTATACAACTATTTGACATTGTGTAGCCTCTGAATTAAATAAAGGAGTAAAGGGAAGAGAATTGTTTTTCATTTACATTGCATAGGGTGGAAATTCAAAACAGTCTGAATTATCAGTTTTACAATGCATTTTTGATCTTGATGCTTCGTCTAAAGTTGAATTCATTTTAAAAGAATATATATATAATCGCTAGTTGTGTCTGACTCTTGCAACCCCATGGACTGTAGCCTGTCAGCCTCCTTTGTCCATGGGGTTTCCCAGGCAAGAATACTGGGGTCGGTTGCCATTTCCTTCTCTAGAGGATCTTCCCAACCCAGGGATCAATCCCAAGCAGGCAGATTCTTTACCACTGAGTCACCAGGGAAGCTGAATCACTATGCTGGACAGCAGAAATTAATACAACATTGCAAACCAACTGTACTTCAATAAAAGAATTTTTAAAGTTGAGTTCATTTTATGTCACAATAACCAACCGAACAGTGGAAAGCTGGCTTAATCAACATTTCTTTCCGTTTGATACAAAACAATTAACATGACTTGATTATTTGACCAGATTGACACAGGCTTTTAACATCAATTGATATAGCTATGATCTCCTATCTTGATTTATCTATTACTAAAATAAAGATAAGAAGTGATATTCACAGCTTCTCTCAGCTGTATAATATCCATGAGGCCTTCAATTGCTTTCAACATTAATACTTTTCAGAGATATTAGTTTTCTCAGATTAAGGCAAAAGAAGGTGACTAAGAGAAAGGACTTTGAAGTCAGCCAGATTTGAGTTCAAATACTATGCCACTAATTAGGGAAATAGCCTTGCACAAGCTACATATCCTGTTAGTGCCTCAGTTTCTTCATCTTTAACATGGGATGATAATATAGCTACATCATCGCTTTTGTGAGAAACAAAAGTAAGGTCATGTCAACCAAACACATAGCATGGTTCTATGAGCCTAATAAAGGCTCAATAAACGTTGATTATTTCAATTAAATAAAAAACCTCTAAATGACAAAATCAAAGGAAAGTGTATCATTTTCAAGTATTATTTTATGTTTGTATTTCAATTAGAAAAGAGAAATAATGTTCAGAGAAATTTGCATTGAGTACATAAATAGATTCTCATGGGAAGTTATTTTCAAGAAATGAAAGAATGAAGATCTACAAAGTTTTCCTTCTATGAAAACATCAGACAGTGAAAGCTTCCTCAGCCTAACTTCAATCTCAATCAGAAAAAAAATTATAAATGCCCAGTTATGGGGAGTATGGAAGGGACAAATCTTCCTATTTCCAAGGAAGTTAGCTAAGCGTTAAAATGAAGACTTTTTAAACTTCATAAAGTTCCTCTTCCCAGTAGCCAACTGAACATTACTTTTAGACTCTGCCATCAGGGTGATGCCAGACTAATGCCCGCAATGTAACAGCTCCAGGCTTGTGAAATGGGTAGTTCTTATTTTGTGTTGCGTTGTTTTCCTATTTTGCTGTGCTTTCCTACATGGTCATCAAATATGATCTCCTTGGGAATTTGTAAAGCTCACTATACCATCCAAGGCATTTCTTCCTAAGGACATGCTGCCTCACTCCAGGCCCACTGGCTTTTAGCCCTTTGTATCAGCAATTATGGCATGTCAATGCTAGGCATGCTCAACAGGTGAGTGGGAGAGCTGGTCATAGCCAAAAGCACCTCAGTGACTCTCTTCCTATAGATGTTTTCTGCAATGCTTAAAGCCAAAAAGAGAATATTTGACTTGGTGATCCTCTCACTTTATGGGACGTATTTTTAATATTCTGACGCTATCACTTTGCTTCTGAAATGAAAGCCCGATGTAGACTTCCCTTACACTGTGGTGAGGCACGAAGTTGGAGTAGGAAGACTGAGGTTCACATCCCAGCTCTCTGCATTGAAGGCATAGCTGTGGACATTGGGCGTGCGAGTCATCTCGCTGAGACTCAGTTTACTGAGGCAATATATGAAGAATACAGAGAAAACACTGGAGAAATATTTTTGCAACTACCATTACTACAACTGTATTTTAATTAACTTTTATTGGAGTATAGTCGCTTTACAATGTTGTATTAGTTTCTACTACACAGCAAAGTGAGTCAGCTATATGTATACATATATACGCCCTCTTTTTTTGGATTTCCTTCTCATTCTATTACTACTACTATTATTCCATCTAAAAAAGAAAGAAGAACTTGTCTGGCTCATTCATAAAGCTAGTTTCCAGTAAATTTCAAACGACTTACTTTTTTCAGATTGGTCTTAATTTAAAAGACTTATCTTCATTGGTGGATTTGTGTAAATCTAGTTGGTAGATTGTATCAATATCAATACCCTGGTTGTGATATTGCACTAGAAAGAAAGAAAAAAAAAAAAAAGTCAGTCACTCAATCATGTCCAACTCTTTGTGACCCCATGGACTATAGCCGACCAGGCTCCTCTGTTCATGGAATTCTCCAGGCAAGAATATTGGAGTGGGTTGCCATTTCCTTCTCTGATGGATCTTCCCAACCCAGGAATCAAATCCGGGTCTCCCGTATTGCAGGTAAACTCTTTACCAACTGGGCCACTAGGGAAGACAGATATAGCACTACACTTTTGCAGAATGCCCCCACTGAGAAAGCTGGCTAAGAGGTACATGGGGTCTCTCTATATTATTTCTTATAACTGCACGTGAATTGACAGTTATCTCAATAAACATTTCAATTAAAAAATAAAAGCAAAATGTTCTTGTCATGGGGATAGTACTCAGAGACTGGCCTGAGGAAGAACCAGATTTACTCTCAAATGCCTCTTTGTAGCTTCATCACCATAATACCTAAGCATTCATGTGGACACCGTCTTTTCATCATAAATGAGAAGGTCATACTGTTGAACTGTAATCCATCCATTGATTTATGGTCCCAAGTTCCTCCAAGGATTTTCACAAATGCCTGTGATGTTTTCCAGTGCTGGACTTTGCATTTGGATCTGTGACTTAGATGACAGATGTGTGAAATCATATGTAGCCAGACAAATCCCAGGTGATAATACATTTGAGGGGACTCAAGCAGTGATGGATTAAGGCCCAATCAACCAGATCAGCTAATCTGAGCCCTCTTCAGTGACACTGGCCCTGATGCTTTAAAGGGGCACTCCCCAAAAAATTACTGTCCAGAAATAATATTTTATGTTCTGCCTCTCATCTTGTAGTTCTTCCTTTTTTACTGTAAATCCTGATTCCATTGGAGAAGCCCTGCATGTTTCTAGAGAACGATTATTATGCCTGGGATTAACATCTGCCTCTATTTACATGTTAACTTTGCATTTAAAATCTCATATTCCAAGTTATAATGGAATTACTAGGGTTGTCAGTTTGACTGACCCTTAACCATTTTTGAAAGTCTGACAAACGTAGAAGCTACAAAGTCAAGGACTTAAATAATAACTTCTGAGATGCTAAAGGGTTCACTCCAAAGAAACCCAACAACTCACATTCAAAAGATATACAAAATCCAAGATTCCCTAGGAAGAGGCTAATATAAGAAGTTGACCCCGAATCCTTTCCCAAGAGTAAACCTTATAATGCCATGAGTAGGCTTGCTTTCAAAATAGTTTATCTCACATATACTTTTATGGACATAGGAAGGAGGCAAGAAAAGTCATACTTCAGCATAGCAGTAAAAGACTACAACAGAAGATAAAGAGCTAAGCAAAAAGAAAAAGCAAAGAGTGTTTTGAGTTCTTCCACAAAGACCCCTCAAATGCTGTATGATCCATGTACTTCCAGGGTGCTCCGCTTAATTTCATCAAAGGGAGGCTTCCACAGTTTACTCTTCTGTCATTCTTCTGGGCCTCTTACCTGATTTTTGCTGTGAAGACCAACTTCGGACAATATTTTTCTTCTCCACTGTTGACTGAAGTGCTTATCTAAAATGGTTTCCTGCCTCCACCACTGCATGCCAGCTGTGGGCCTCTAAGAAGGTCTGCCTGGCAGGCTCTGGAAAATGAAGATCACATTTGTAGCAAGGCTCTGATGTCATTCGTTATGTGGCGTAAGCTTGAGAAGCACATCAAAGAGCATTCCTATCCATGTCTTTGATCTGAACTTGTTTCCTTACCTGACTTTCATTTCTACCCTGAAACCCCATTATGCTATTGTTCTTAGGCCATCTTAAAGATGACACTCCACCCCAGCACAGCATTCCAGTGGTTCACTGAGCTAAAGCCCTTTTTAAAACAGACCTGCCTGTTTTAAATACACAATGATGTATTTTCTTGGCTGAAATGCATTAACACAAACTTTGGGCAGGAGGTTTCAAAGAGTAGGACCTCACGCTTGTAACTGCATGGTGTCCCTCTCCCCTCAGCCTACTCTTGTGCTAAAACAAAACCAAAACACAAACAAAAAACGGCCAATAATGTAGCAATGAAACTGAATTCTGGCCCATATTCCCAAGAGCAAGCAGAGTGAACTAAACAGAAATAAAGCAGAGGCAAGGAGAATATAAAACTTCTCATCCATTTTGTCCCTTTTGCTTCTATTTGCAGGACTCTTTATGGTGTGTGTGTGAAGGCAGATGTCTGTATTCTTCTGAGATGATATTAAGAAAAACAAAGCAGTAACAAAGCAAGTATTATCATGCGAAGGGAACAAAGGTAAAATGTACAAGTCAGGTAAAATTATTCAGATTAAAAAAATTTTAGAGAAATTTCCTGGCGGTTCAGTGGTTAAGATTTCACGTTTCCAATACAAGGGGTGAGGATTTGATCCCTGGTCAGGGAACTAAGATCCCACATGCTGTACAGTGAAGTAAAAAAAAAATTTTTAACTTTTGTTTTTAATACTCTCTAATCCAAGGGTCTGCAAACTACAGACCAAAGGCCAAATCCAGCCTGCCACCTCTTCCATGCCCATCAGTCTATTCATTGTCTATGGCTGCTTTTGTTCCATGATGGAAAAATGAAGCAGTGATACCAGAGACAGAATGGAGCATAGAACCTAAAATAGTTACTATTTTGACGAAAAATTTTGTCAGTCTCTTATCTAATCTTCAGAGGGGAACTCATAGTATTTAGAAATTGAATTATATTTGCACACTTTTACAGTCTTTGAATAACTCCATATTAAAACCCACCAATTTCTATGTTTTATATAGAAAAGAATGTGTGTGGGGGAGGGGTGTCGTGTGTCCATGCACAAGTGGATGCCCTCAGACAAAATATAAAAGACACTTGCTAGGAGAGCTTCCTGAATACTCAGAGGTTCGGTGTTTCAGAGGGTCAGCTGTGGGATGATGCAGACTCCACTCAGAGCCAAGAGCTGGAAGACAGAGTGGCCATGACGTCACCTGGGACAAGGCATTTAGCCTCCACTTTCTCACCTTCGGAATGGGAATCCTTAGGCCTTCCTCTTAGGGTTGTGGAAATCAAATGAAATTATCTCCGTGTGTAAAGCCTTTGTTCAGCCGTGAATTGCAAAAATCTAAGTTGTTGTTATTATGCAGTATCCTGAATGTTTCCCATATAAATGTGATATTCTGAGCAAGGGTGTCTCAGCCAACTGATTCATGCAGTCCTCATTCTCCGTTAAGGTGAACTCCCTTTCTCCATGCCCTACAAGTTCTCTATATGCATCAAGGCACCATCTCAAAGAAAGCATCATTTAAAATGAAGACGTCTGACTGTTGTACAGAGTGAAAGAAGTCAGAAGGAGAAACACAAATATCGTATATTAACCCATATATACGGAATCTAGAAAAATGGTACAGATGATATCATTTGCAAAACAGAAACAGAGACACAGACACACAGAGCAAACGTATGGACGCCAAGGGGAGAAGGCAGGGAATGAGATGGATTGGGAGATCGGGGTTGCCATACATACACATGCACACCAAATGTTAATAATTGACTAGTAAGGATCTACTGGGCTTCCCTGGTGGCTCAGAGGTTAAAGCGTCTGCCTTGAATGCGGGAGACCTGGGTTCGATCCCTGAGTCGGGAAGATTCCCCTGGAGAAGGGAATGGCAACCCACTCCAGTACTCTTGCCTGGAGAATCCCATGGAGGGAAGAGCCTGGTAGGCTACAGTCCACGGGGTTGCAAAGAGTCGGACACGACTGAGTGACTTCACTCACTCACTCACTCAAGAATCTACTACTATATAGCTCAAGGAACTTAAATCAGTGCTCTGTGGTGACCTAAATGGAAATGAATCAAAAAAAGAGAGGATATGGCTATACGTAGAGCTGATTCACTTTGCTGTTCAGTAGAAACTAACATGGAGAAGGCAATGGCACCCCACTCCAGTACTCTTGCCTTGAAAATCCCATGGATGGAGGAGCCTGGAAGGCTGTAGTCCATGGGGTCGCTGAGGGTCGGACATGACTGAGCGACTTCACTTTCACTTTTCACTTTCATGCATTGGAGAAAGAAATGGCAACCCACTCCAGTGTTCTTGCCTGGAGAATCCCAGGGACGGGGGAGCCTGGTGGGCTGCCGTCTATGGGGTCGCACAGAGTCGGACACGACTGAAGCGACTTAGCAGCAGAAACTAACACAACATTGGAAAGCAACTATACTCCAATATCCCCTCAATAAAAATTAATTTGAAAAAAAAGAAGTCCGAGACCAAGGACCACCACATGGGATGCTTGGTCCAGGTCCACATCTGGAGCAATTTCAAAGTAATCTTCATCGAAGTTCTCCATTTGCTCCCACCATCGCTTGCAGTTTGTTCTTCAGTCTTTCAGGATCTGACGCGTCCTCCTTTAGCTGTCCGCAGCTTCTTTCATACCTGTCCCCGCTCCCTCCCTCTCTCCCCACTGTCCCCCTTCAATCCCACCCCAGTCCCCTTTGATCCTTTGCTCATTTCTAATTCTGAAGGCCCTTTGAGAAAGGGGGAGGGGAGGGAAACAAAAGGTTAATTTTCTCCAGCCGGCCCAGGCCGACTTAATGTAACAGAAGGCAGCAAATTGTATTGATTTAGTGACATGCAACTGTCCAGAAAGAGCTATTTATACATTATTCAGGACAAACACTGTCATAATGGACAAACAGCAGCAGCATCTGGGATGTTAATGTCTACAAATAAGATTATTCTTTGAAAGGATTAGGATGAAGCATTTTGTGTAATTAGATTTCTCCGTTTCAGGAATGAATTGCCTTTTAGCAGTAAAAGCTGTCACTGAGGGAGCCATTAGCTCCTTATAACTGAATTAAATGCATAATTAGTGACATGATCACATTAGGATTTGTTTCGTTTTTAACTAATCTGAGGGGGGAGGCGGGGGAGGGAGGAGGCTCGGGGAGCGGGAGGCGGTGCCATTTCCAGGTCATTGCGGCCCTTCCTCGACTGGGATAGGCCTCAGCTGGCGTGCTGAAGTTGGTAAAAGTCAGGCGTGTGTGAATCAGGGCCCGGGCCTCGCCACGGCGACGGCCGGGCTATTCATCACTGGGTGGTGGGTGACAGTGACTGATGGGCTAGGCCCGGGCCTGGCACTTCACCAGTGCAAGAATCATACGAGCCAGGGAGCGGAATGACAGCTGGAGCGCTGTGTCAAGTGGTGGAGAGACCAGAGCTATTAATAATGTGTGCCACAGGATCTCGGGCGCAAGAAAACAATGATTTAGACATTGGTGAGAATAAAGATTTTACATTTAGTCCAGGGGTGGCTCTCCTCCTTGGCACTTTGGAGAAGAAATCACTATGCAATCAGCACGTATGAAAATCAGGCAATGCATACATTAGCATCTGGCCAGTGAGGGAGGGGTGGTAGGTTTCAATCCTTGCATTGGCTAGAGATGCTGTTAATCCCATCCTCCTGACATCTCTGCAAATGCCTTGAGGTAGCAGGAGGGAATGAGTCAGGAGACAATGAGGAGGCCTTTGCATCTGCTCTGCTGGCTCACTTGAGCCCTTCTGCTCTTCTTTGTTGAAAGTCCGCTCCCCTCAGCACTGCTTTGGGTGCTGTAGGAATGAAGAGGTGGGGGCATTGTCTTTACCTTTGAGGAACTCAAGGGAGCTGAAAGGGAGCTGGGACTCCAAGCTTGTATTGTTGAAAGGCACTGACATTTTCTTTGCTTGAACGGACCCCCAGTTTTGTTACTTGGTCTAAAAGTTAGGTTGAGAAGGAAAACGGGAGAATAACAAAGGAGGCTTGATAAGGATGATTCCATTCAAATTGCTCAAAATTAAGCAAGACGTCCACCTGTAGAGGCAGGACTAGGGAACTGTAATGTGGGAGTGAGAATGGTCATTGAGTTTCTAGAGAAGCTACCTCCTGGCTGGGCCTGAACAGTCTGTTACTGGGGGCGTTGGAAGTTTCTGGACATTAGCTTCCAGATAGCTTCAGGTCAAGAGTGATGGGGGTTTCTCCAAGGAGCAGAGGAACGGAGAGCAATTTAAAAACTCCAATCCCTTCTTCCCTACCACTGGAGTCAACAGAATAACTTCATCTGGAGATCCATGATGACTGGGTTTACCAGCCCAGGGTCACCTTTTGACAGAGTCCATCTTGAAGCCAAGAAATAAATTAGAATCTGGTGACTAGATGAATACACCCGCAAATGTAAAGCCTGAGGACTATGATTAAGACATGTTGCTACAGAAAGAAAGATTTTGACTCATGATTGGCAAAGATGGTTGTGAGAAAATGTCACTGATAACCATGATGATTCTGTAAGATGTTCTTTGTGACATCCTAAGGGATGGCTGGGTTCTGTTAAACTCTTGTTAACCTTTTCTGTCCCATATCAAATCCTCTTAACTCATGGCTCAGCAAACATCAACAGAAAAAGAAGCAGAGATCCTTATTCTTTAAAGTGACCATTTTGATATAACTTAAAATTTTAGAGCAGACTTCTGTGAATTGCTTGAGAAAATAACCTTCATAATGTTATGCCTGGGAAATGTATGTTAAAATTCACATATAACCTTTATATATTGGTGAGCATTAAGATTTCCTGTTCTTTGAGGCAAATATTGACCTTGACTTCACCTCGGTCAATATTTACCTCTTAGGTCAATAGATCTTGATGTTCACCTCAACAGAAGTCAATATCTACTTATTATCTCATTTCTATCTGTCAGGTAGCCGTGTGTAATCAGTAATGCGAATTTTCTTCCCTTATGCATTTCCTGAGGTTAAGATGGGATTAATTTTGGACCTTCTGCTTTCCATTTGCTAAATACCTTCTCCCCACAGGAGTTAATGGAAGTTTTGTATAGAATATTAACTATGTATTTTCATCTTCTTCCATTGCTTTGTCTCTGCCACTCATCCCAAATGAAGGTAGGGTAAAATGTCATAATATGAGAACCTCGTTCATTTATTCAACAAGTATTTATTGTCCACCATATATTTGGCATCAAGATACATGCTGAGTATACAGTCAAGATATAGCTGGACATGATTCTTGCCCTCAGGAAGCTTACTGTCAAGTGTGTGCATGCATGCTAAGTCACTTCAGTCCTATCTAATTTTGTGTGACCCTATGGACTCTAGCCCACCAGGCTCCTCTGTCCATGGGATTCTCCAGTTAAGAATACTGGGGTAGGGTACCATTCCCTTCTCCAAGGGATCTTCCTGACCCAGGGATCAAGCCCAGGTCTCTTATATTGCCTGCACTGGCAGGTGGGTTCTTACCACTAGTGCCACCTGGGAAGCCCATTGTCAAGTGCTGCTACTGCTGCTAAGTTGCTTCAGTCGTGTCCGACTCTGTGCGACCCCACAGACAGCAGCCCATCAAGCTCCCGTCCCTGGGATTCTCCAGGCAAGAACACTGGAGTGGGTTGCCATTTCTTTCTCCAATGAATGCAAGTGAAAAGTGAAAGTGAAGTCGCTCAGTCATGTCCGACCCTCAGGGACCCCATGGACTGCAGCCTGCTAGGTTCCTTTGTCCATGGGATTTTCCAGGCAAGAGTACTGGAGTGGGTTGCCAGTGCCTTCTCCGTTGTCAAGTGCAATACTTACCAAATCCCAATTGTGGGTGCCAGACAGGCTGTAGTTGCATTACCAGAAGATGCACAGAAAGCATCCATATACCCAACGGTGTGCTGAATGGACCTTTGAAGAAGGAAGAAAGAAGGTCCCAATTTGTTGAATTTTCTGATTTTCATAGTGTAAATAGCCCAAGCAGCGTCAGTTTCCAGCAACCGGTATGAAGTTACTGATACAGAATGGGAAGAGATGCACAGCATCACGACTCCACTCACACGGGCTCCAGCACAGCCCAGCTTCATCCAGGTGTATTCACTGTTAGCACATCTTTGGTTTAGTATTTGTGCGCCATTCTCCTCCTTCTCCTCCTCTGCCTCTTCCTTTTTCTTTTCTCTTTCTCTTACTCTCTGCATAATATTTTGGGGAGGGGACAACTTTTTAAACACACATATTCCAAATCCCAAATCAGTAAAGCTGCAGGGAAGATTCAGGATGTGTGGAAAACCCCACAGGTGACTCTAATACATGGCCAGACTAAGGAACACTGGCCCAGTCTGGAGGACATCATACAATTTTACTTATTCAATTCTGAAATTCAGAGCCTCACAGATTCCATCTAGACCTTTATCGAAGGAGGAAGCAAATGAACTTCCCTGGATTCTTTCACCATGAGCTGACACCCTGGCCTTCTATCCACCTTTTGCTTGTTCTAATTTTTATGGGAGTATAGTTGACTTGGGCTTCCCTGGTGGTGCAGCTGGTAAAGAATCTACCTGCAATACAGGAGACCTGGGTTTGATTCCTGGGTTGGGAAGATCCCCTGGAGAAGGGAAACCGCTACCCACTCCAGTACTCTGGCCTGGAGAATTCCATGGACTATATAGTCCGTGGGGTCGCAGAGAGTCAGACACAGTTGAGTGACTTTCACTTACTCACTTATAGTTGATTTGCAATTTCATGTTAGGTTCGGGTGCTGGCTTAAAAAATATTCACAACCTAAAAATTGAGAGTTATGTTTTATTCGGTGGGAGTTTTTAGGACTTCAGACCTGGGAGACAGCGTCTCAAGTAACCCTGAGAGAACTGCTCTGAGGAGGGGAGGGGAGGAGCCAGGTTATATAGAGGTTTTGCAACAATGGGCAGGTAGTCTGAACATCAAAAGATTATTGTTGATTAAAGAAAACCAGCTATCTCAAGTTAAGGAATTTAGCACGTTTCTGTGTGTGGGAAGATGCAAGAATCTGGGCTTACTGAAATCATGCCTTTGATTGGCACCTGGCTGTCTGGGGCCAGAATCCTGTGTTTTCACATCCTGAGCTTCCTTTCCTCAGGGCTGGCTGTAGGGAGTGGCTGTAGCCTGATGCCTGCTAGAGAGCCAGTATTCTTCTCCTTTCTGAGTTTCCTTAGGGCACACAGGCTCTCACTGAAGGGCTGCAATCTAATGACTGTCATCTTTGCTTACTGATATGGCAGGAAATATTCCAGTTCTCACAGGTGTACAGCAGAGTGAATCGGTTATACATATAAACACATCGACTCTTTTTTGTAAAGATTCTCTTTCCCTATAGGCCGATACAGGGTATTGAATAGAGCTCCCTGTGCTATACAGCAGGTCCTTATCAGTTATCTATTTTATATACAGGAGTGTGTATATGTCAGTCCCAATCTCCCGGTTTATCCCTCCCCCTCCTTATCCCCTTCCTTAATCACAAATTTGTTTCTACATTCATGACTCGACTCTACTTCTTGCACATGGTTTTAATGTTTGATTTTTCATAACCTAACCCTCACCAGATCATTCTCCATAAAATCTAATTTTAACTTTTCCTTCTTCACTCTATTCATGTAGAAAAATTACTCCAAAAGGCTCTGCACCTAGCCAGCGTGACAAGACTCTAACTATAAACTGAAAGCGGTACATGAGGGAATAAGATTTAGTCAGCTGTTCGAATGATCAAGGAGTGCCTTTAAATCATTGATAAAGAACTTAAGGATGGGCTTGGATGTTTTTAAAGCTTGTTCATTTACTCCTGGGAATGCTTTTGTAACTTCTGGATAAATTTAGCTGTTAAACTCTCTCTTAATTTATGTTTCAGTGAACATATCTGTTTACAAGACTGATCAAACCGTAATTATAGTTACGAAATTGTTGTTATATGGCAGCCTGAACGGGAGGGGAGTTTGGAGGAGAATGGATGCATGTATATGTACAGCTGAGTCCCTTTTCCTGTTCACCTGAAGCTATCACAACATTGTTCGTTAATTGGTTATATCCCAATACAAAATAAAGGGCTTCTCTTGTGGCAAAGCTGGTAAAGAATCTGCCTGCAATGCTGGAGACCTGGGTTTGACCTCTGAGTTGGGAAGATCCCCTGGAGAAAGGGAAAGGCTACCCACTCCAGTATTCTGGCCTGGAGAATTCCATGGACTATAGAGTCCATGAGGTCGCAAAGAGTTGGACACAACTGACTGACTTTCACAATACAAAATAAAAAGCTTTAAAAAAGGAAATTGAACTGTAGACTTTCCCCATGACAGCATTCAACCACAACCTAGGGATGGATATGCTGTTTTGATGAAGCACTGGAATGAAGAGCAGTGCTGATCTGCAACATCACTAGGCTGCCAGGTGGACGGGTCCTTTGAACAGCAGGATCCAACCAGCACTGTACTCATCTGCCTTGCAGGACTGCCTCAAAGTAGCCAGCCCAGTTTTGAGGAAGGGCGGAGGTTTACTGTTCCAAAAGACTTGTCAGCAATCCAGCTACTAGCTATGTCATCCCCAAAAAGTTGCTTAACCTCTTGAATCTCCATTTTTCATTAATAAAATAATAATAATACGCCTCTCATATTTTTGTTGTGAGGATTAAGTGAGATATAAATAAATCAACTAACATAATCTGAGGACTGGAAGAACTCTGCCCACTCCCGCTGCAACCACCACTCACAGAATGATCACAGTGAAGACAGTCTTTTATCAATATTTTAATGTATCACATATATGCACACATACACACATACAAATATACAAATACGCCTTCATAAAGTACAAATTAAAAAATGGAGAGGGCTTCCCAGGTGGCACTAGTGGTAAAGAACCCACCTGCCAATGCAGGACACATAAGAGACATGGGTTTGATCCTTGGGTTGGGAAGATGCTGTGGAGGAAAAAATGGCAACCCACTCCAGTATTCTTGCCTAGAGAATCCCCATGGACAGAAGAGCCTGGTGGGCTACATTCCATAGGGTCACAAAAGTCATGCATGACTGAAATGACCTAGCACAAAAATGGAGAGTGACGAAGAAATAATGGTGATAGTGATGACAATGATTTAAAAAAAAAAAAAAAGAGGATGAGTAGAAAGCAGAGCTTATAGTAACAAAAAATACCTGTTTGTCATTGACAGAACAGATTTATCACTTGGTATAATGTGTGTTGGAAAATTATCACAATAGTTAATCATTGAAATACTATTGGAAATAGAATTCAAAATTTTTACAAAAGAAGTTAATTCTATCGTTTACTTTCAAAAGCCAAGATGATCGATATTTTCTCTAGGAGTAAAGATTATTAGGGGCTTCCAGGAGGCACAGTGGCAAAGAATCCGCCTGCCAATGCAGGAAATACAAGAGATGAGAGTTCAATCCTTGGGTCGGAAAGATCCCCTGAAGTAGGAAATGGTAACCCACACCAATATTCTTGCCTGGAAAATTCCATGGTTAGAGGGGCCCAGTGGTCTGCAGTCCATGGGTCGCAAAGAGTCAGATACCACTGAGCGACTGAGCACACACAAAGATAACTTTATGAAAACTTAAATCTCTAAGAAACAGCCCCCCTGAAATTTCTCACTTAGCTAGGCTAACAATGGCCAGTTTTGAACACCAACCAGGTGAAGACATATCAAGTCTTTTTCATTCTGGCATTTCCAAAGAGGAAGTACTAATATAGAAATGTAGTTCCTGTGAATGAAACTTAGATTCATTCAAAAACATCATAATATTATTTGTACTTTCCCAGAAACAGTCTAATATATATGTACAGTTGACCCTTGAACAAGCCTGGCATTTAAGACACTGACCCCCACATAGTCAAAAATCCATGTACAACTTTTGACCCCTTAACACTTAACTATTAATAGCATGCTATTGGTGAGAAGACTTACCTATAACATAAAAAGTCAATTTTATGTATACATAAATTTTGTATGTATACATATATTTTATTGTTTTATATATATAATTTATATATATACATATATACATTTTGTATATATACATATATTCTGTATTCTTAAAATAAATTAAAGAAAGGAAATGTTATTAAGAAAATCAAGCATGCGTGCTAAGTCTGACTCTCTGCATAGCATGCACACATGATTTTCTTAATAACATGTTACGTTATAGGTAAGTCTTCTCATCAATAATATGTACTTATTGGGAAAGATTTACATATTAGTGGACCCATGCAAGTTCAAACCTGTGTTGTTCAAGAGTCAGCTGTATATTCACTTGCATGGTTATGGTTGTTTAAAGTTCAATATTAAGCTCCAAACCAAGTTCTGCAAAGAAACCCTAAAGTCTGCATCTCTCAGAGATGCCTCTCCTGTAGACCCCAAGAGGGCTCTCTTTTCACAAACTCTCAACAACTGAAGTGGTAAGGTGTTTACTGAAATGAGCTCAGCCTTGTAGGTGATCTGCTTCTGGCTTAGATGACTCTTGCACTCAGGAGGGACTCAGGTATTGTAGACATTGCTGTGAACAAACTGTTCTGCCTCTCTGGCTCGCTTCATTTACCTAGAGAGGTAAATAACAGGCACCACAGAAGTTCCCAGCTGCTTTTCACTGTCTTATTACTTTATTTTCCATCTCAGATGTACAATATAGAATTCAGTCAAAAGAAAAACAGCTTCCAGCGGCACCGATACTCATTTCCAATAGAGATCTGTTAAGTCCAACACAGTTAAAATGGCGATCATTTCAGTTTTAAACTGACTGTGACGAAAATCAATAGATCTCCTTCACCTCTGAAAAACTGGGTTCAGATCTGAATTTGCTCTCAAGTGAAATCAATTTGGTGGCCTCTTAACCCAGTGTCTGGGAACCACTGATCCCCATCACACGATCACCCTGTTGCTTTTATTCAGCCTGGTTGCCTTTACTCGAGAGAGACAAAGGATCATAGGTGAGAGAAAAGCCAAGATGGGGTTGAGAATGAAAGTTGACTTAGGATAAATCTGACAGCCACCGCTCAGGTGATAGGAATGCTTCACAGGGTAGAGTCTTGATGAGGAGGACAAAGAAGGGCAGTACATTTCATATCTTGATGTCAGCGTTCATATTTCTATATAGAGCTTCTCTCTCTTGTGCTGATTCTGGGTATGATGCTGGTTTCCCTTGCTTGTATGAAATTGAAATGAAATTGACACTTAAAAATTCACAATGAAAGTAAGACTAGGGGGATGTCCCCGTGGCCCAGTGCCTGGGATGCCCAAGGCAGAGGAGACTGGGTTTTATCCGTGGTCAGGAAACTAAATCCTCCATGTTGCAACTAAAGACCCTGCATGGCACAACTAGAACCTGGTGCAGCCAAATAAATAAATAAATATCAGTTCAGTTCAGTTGCTCAGTCGTGTCCGACTCTGAGACCCCATGGACTGCAACTCGCCAGGCTTCCCAGTCAATCACCACCTCTCAGAGCTTGCTCAAACTCATGTCCATCGAGTCCGTGATGCCATCCAACCATCTCATCCTCTGTTGTCCCCTTCTCTTCCCACCCTCAATCTTTCCCAGCATCAGGATCTTTTCTAATGAGTTGGCTCTTCACATCAGTTAGCCAAAGTATTAGAGTTTCAGCTTCAGCATCAGTCCTTCCAATGAATATTCAGGACTGATTTCCTTTAGGATTGACTGGTTGGATATCCTTGCAGTCCAAGGGACTCTCAAGAGTCTTCTCCAACACCACAGCTCAAAAGCATCAGTTCTTCAGCGCTCAGCTTTCTTTACAGTCCAACTCTCACATCCATACGTGGCTACTGGAAAAACCATAGCTTTGACTAGATGGACCTTTGTTGGCAAAGTAATGTCTCTGCTTTTTAATATGCTGTCTAGGTTATTCATAGCTTTTCTTCCAAGGAGCAAGCATCTTTTAATTTCATGGCTGCAGGCACCATCTGCAGTGATTTTGGAGCCCCCCAAAATAAAGTCTGTCACTGGTTTCATTGTTTCCTCATCTATTTGCCATGAAGTGATGGAACCAGATGCCATGATCTTAGTTTTCTGAATGTTGAGTTTTAAGACAACTTTTTCACTCTTCTCTTTAACGTTCATCAAGAGGCTCCTTAGTTCTTCGTTTTCTGCCATAAGAGTGGTGTCATCTGATGTTATTGATATTTCTCCCGGCAATCTTGATTCCAGCTTGTGCTTTATCCAGCCCAGCATTTTGCATGGTGTACTCTGCGTATAAGTTAAATAAGCAGGGTGACAACATGCACCCTGATGTACTCCTTTCCCAATTTAGAACCAGTCTATTGGTCCATGTCCGATTCTAACTGTTGCTTCTTGACCTGCATACAGATTTCTGAGGAGGCAGGTCAGGTGACCTGGTATTCCCATCTCTTTAAGAATTTCCACAGTTTGTTGTGATCCACACAGTCAAAGGCTTTGGCATAGTCAATAAAGCAGAAGTAGATGTTTTTCTGGAACTCTCTTGCTTTTTCAATTATCCAACAGATGTTGGCAATTTGATCTCTGGTTCCTCTGCCCTTTTTAAATCCAGCTTGAACATCCAGAAGTTCACATTAATAATAATAATGTAAGACTAGATATTGAAAGCAAGATTTTTAAAAATTTATAGTTGCTATTTAGAATTTTAAGTCTTCAAAAACCAAAAGTTTAAAGCAATATCCAAATTCAACCAGGTGTTCATGTGACAAACATGTTCTGACTTGATTTTTTTTTTGTTACTGACATGCTCAGTATAAAATATATAAATATAAAGATGTCTATGGTAATTCTTTTTTTTTTTTTGACAGAGTTATTGGCCATTATTACTGATGTTGAACACGTAAATATTTTCAATTAGGTCATTCTTTAAAATATTTTATTAATTTTGAAATTTGGGGATTCAGCTTTTCAGGACGTTAAAGAATTGAACTTTACTTCTTGTGAAAATTATGCTTTGGATATGTAGTCAATGGCTAAGCCAATAGAGATTATATTTCTCTTTAATAATAATAAAATGTGAACTGAAATTAATAGCTGTAACCCACTTTTTTGCAATTCTTTCATTCATATACTTTAAGCATCACCATTATTGAAATTCTTTTACTGATTCAAAGTCACCAAAGTATTGTGTTGGCCAGTAAAATCGTTTGGGTTTTTCTATACTATGTAACAGAAAACCCAAACAAACTTTTTGCCCATCCTAAACTCTCTTGCCTCAGGCCTTTGCCTGGGCTATTCCCTGGGGCTCTCCATTCTTCTCCCTTCCACATCTTCACCTAACCAATACTTCCTCCTTTCCTTTTCTGTTTTAAGTATATAATTGAATGATTGTTAGTAAATTTATGGAATTGGACAACCAGCACCAAAATCCAGCTTTAGAACATTTTGATCATCTCAAAAGGATCCTTTGTACTAGTTTTCAGCCAACCCCCATTCCCACTCCCAGCTCCAGGCAACCTGCTTTGTGTCTCTTCCTTTTGGAGCTTTTCATACAAACAATATCACACAGTATGTGGTCTTTTGCGTCTGACTTCTTTCACTGGAGTAATTCTGACTTCCTAGAATGAGTTGCAAAACTCATTTTCTAGAAAAGTTTGTGAAGGATCGATGTTATCTATTCTCTATATGTTTGATGAAATTCATCTGTGAAACCATCTGTGTCAGGACGTTTTCCTTGTGGGAATGTTTTACCTTTTATAGGTCTATTCAAACTTTCTATCTTTTCATGAGTCAGTTTTGGTAGTTTGTGTCTAAGAATTTGACCATTTCATCCAAGTTTTCTAATATTGATATAAAGTTACTCATAGGATTCTCTTTCAATTCTTTTTATTTCTGCAAGGATACTCATGATGTCCCCTTTTACATGCTTTATTTTCTTTTTTTTAATTTCTGTACATTTGTAGACTTAACAAAATTTCTTTCCATTGCTGATTTCTAATTTAACTCCATTAGATCAGAGAATATATTTGATACAATTTTTATTTGTCAATTATACCTCAGTAAAGCTGGAAAACATGAGAATGACTCATCAAACAAAGAATATCAATAAAGAGATAGAAGTTATTTTTAAAAGAACCAGATGGAAATTTTATTTATTTAAGGTATGCATGTGATCCCCTGGAGAAGGGAATGGCAACCCACTACAGTATTCTTGCCTGAGAGTTCCATGAACAGGGGAGCCTCGTGGGCTATAGTTGATGGAGTCACAAAGAGTTGGACACAACTGAGCAACTAACACACACATACACACACATACATGTGATAAGGTAATATTTGCATACATTGTGAAACGATCAATCCAATCAAGTTAATTAACACATACATCACCTCACACTGTAACTTTTTTTTTTTTTTAAACCAGGGACTGCGGATGGTGACTGCAGCCATGAATCAGAAGACAGTTGCTCCTTGGCAGGAAAGCTATGACAAACCTAGACTGTGTGTTGAAAAGCAGAGACATTGCTCTGCCAACAAAGGTCCATATAGTCAAGACTATGGTCTTCCCAGTGGTCATGTGCAGTTGTAAGAGGTGGACTGTTAAGAAGGCAGAGCACCAAAGAATTGATGCCTTCGAACTGTGGTGCTAGAGAAGACTCCTGAGAGTCCCTTGGACAGCAAGGAGATCAAATCAGTAAATCTTGAGGGAAATCAACCCTGAATACTCACTGGAAGGGTTGGAAGGAACTGATGCTGAAGCTCCAGTATTTTAGTCATCTGATGTGAAGATCCAACTCATGGGAAAAGTCCCTGATGCTGGGAAAAATTGAGGGCAGAAAGAGAAGAGGGTGTAAGAGGATGAAATGGCTGGGTGGCATCACCAATGCAGTGGACATGAATTTGGACAAACTTCAGGAGATGGTGAGGGACAGGGAGCCTGGCATGCTACTGTCTATGGGGCACAAAGAGTCAGACATGACTGGATGATTGAACAACAACAAGAAGGGGTGGGGAAAATGGGGAGATGTTTGTCAAAGAGTACAAACTTTCAGTTATAAGATGAAAAAGCTCTGGGTATCTAATGTACAACATGGTCACTATAGTTAACAAGACTGCGATTTAATACTGCAATATATACTTGAAATTTGCTTAAAAGGTAGAACGCTAGTGTTTCCTATAATTCTTTAAGCATAATTTCCTTTACTTCTTTGAGCATATTTACAATAACAGAGGACTATGTTTACTAAGTCCAATACCTAGACACTCTCAGAGATGGTTTCTATTGACTGCTTTTTCCCCTTCTGTGTATACCACACTTTACTGTTTCTGGGCCCATCTCAGAACTATTTGGGGGGGAAATCTAGGCATTTTTGATAGAGTAGCAGCTCTAGATTCTGATTATTCCCAAAGAGTTATGGTTTGATTAATGACTAATACTGCAGAGCCTGTCTTCCCAGGAGTGTTCAGCTGAGTTTGTTATTGTTATTATTTAAAATTGTTTTTATATGTAAGCCTAAAATTTGTTCATCAATCAGCATAGCTTAGTCATCAGTCAATGTCCGGTCAAAAGTTGAGCTTAAACACCTTGAGCCAGTAAAGTTTTCACTCTTCAGTAACAGAACTGTGTATGAGTTAGGGAACGTATTCAAAATTCAGTCAGTTTAACCTGCTTTTGCCTTTTGCTGGGTCTTCGAATGTTTCCTCAGAGCATGGTCTAGGCCTCACTTGGAGTCAGGGACCAGTAGAGGGCTAGGTTTCCTCCAGTCTCTTTTGAGAATATGCACTGCTTTTTACAAATATGCATCCTTCTAAAACACCAGGGATGTGGGAGAGCCTATTATGGCTACCTCATTTCCCCAGAACTCCATGCTGAATTTCTAGCTATGCTGCTAGTCCGTTTCTTGGCCATGATGTTGCTCAACCTGATGACAACCTCAAGTTAGCTGTGAAGCTGGTCTTTTCCAATTGTTTGCCCCTGAGATTGCTACTGTCTACAACAACATTTATTAAATACTTTAAATTTTATACTATGGGTTTTTAAATATTTATTTATGATTTGGCTGCACTGGGTCTTAGTTGCAGATACGGGATCTTTAATTGTGACATGCAAATTCTTAGTTGCGGCACATGGGATGGAGTTCCCTGACCAGGGATTGGACTCAAGTCCCCTGCATCGAGAGCACGGAATCTTTAGCCACTGGACCACAAGGGTAAGACCTATCATGTGGATTTTAAACTGTGCTCCATGGATCATCAAAGAAGGGCCTCATAGAATGTAGCTACAGACTGGAGAAGATCAAGTGAACTGATATCAGACCCCTTCTTTCTTTTCACCACTACTTTTATATATTAGAGTTTACCATATTTTTAATGGATCCATGGAAAAAAACAAAAAGATTTAGAAACCACTGCAATGTATTATCAAGGCAATGGCACACCCACTCCAGTACTCTTGCCTGGAGAATCCCATGGACGGAGGAGCCTGGTAGGCTGCAGTCCATGGGGTCGCACAGAGTCAGATACGACTGAAGCGACTTAGCAGCAGCAGCAGCAATGTATTATGTGAGTTAAAGAGTTGCTTGCACATATCTCAAGCCCTTTATCACTTTTCGCTAAAGAATTTTTTTTCTATTGGATGCATTCATAGATTCCACTGAATTTGGTCCATTGTAGGTAAAGAGGCTAGCTGTCTCACTTTTTACATCTCCTTATTTTCTAGTAAGACAGAGCCTACCAGGACAGAGTTCTATAGCCTACAGTGTTATCACAAAACAATATCCCTCTATAGAAAACATAATGGGTAAGAGCTTAATAATTAAAATACCATAATTCCATTCTGTCTTTCATGTTGAAATGGTACAAGTAAAAGAGAGGATGATGTCTGTTTAAATCTAATTTTATCTCACTGCCCAATGCCTTAAGAAAAGAAAAACAAGTCCCCCATTATTCTGATAATAAAGAATGTTCTCTTAATTCCCTATTGTTATGTACAAGATTTAGTGCTTACTCTTTAATTTCAGTGTCAGAATGTGAACTGTAATTAATTTTCATAAAATGGAAAGCAATAAAGTCAAATATATTAAATGCTGGCTGTAGAGGTTGAGATTGTATAATTTACAATTAGGGGTGGTGGGGAGGAAACAGCCCACACATTAAAGGAGTGATAACTCATCTTGACTTCAGCCTCAGAGACTGGGAGAGTGGTCAACATAGCTGCTCAAACAAAACCCCCAAATCTACGGGGGTGTTTGGAACCTTCTCAAGAAGGCCTATCAAACTTGATGTCAGCCCTCCCTATGCCAACATTTGGATTGTTTTTATTATCATTAATTAACAATAATAATATGCATGGACCTAAATTACCACCTAATGAATCACCTAAAACCTTGCCTAGGCATTATTTGCAACAAACTATAGATAATAGACCATAATTCTATATCAACCATAAAAAAAGTCAGCTGCCTACTGATTAAAAATGCAGGTTGCCTTCATCTTATCATCAGAATTTCCATACAGAAAGTATGTTTGGACTTGGGGAATATTTGTATGATGGTTATTTGCAAGTTTTAGGCCATATACTTGGAAAAGGCAATGGCACCCCACTCCAGTACTCTTGCCTGGAAAATCCCATGGATGGTGGAGCCTGGTGGGCTGCAGTCCATGGGGTCGCTAAGAGTCAGACACAACTGAGTGACTTCACTTTCACTTTTTACTCTCATGCATTGGAGAAGGAAATGGCAACCCACTCCAGTGTTCTTGCCTGGAGAATCCCAGGGACGGGGAGCCTGGTGGGCTGCTGTCTATGGGGTCACATAGAGTTGGACACAACTGACGTGACTTAGCAGCAGCAGCAGCAGGCCATATACTAAAATAAAGGATGCTCTATACAAAATTATATAGGAAACTTTTCCCTCTGAAAAGAAAACCAAGTATGTTAATGTTGAAGAATTTAAAATGAGCGTGCTTTTCCATCTTTTGTCTTGTTGAGTTCAGAACATGCTTCCTAAAAAATGGTCATTCAGAGAGCAGAGAGAAGCAATGGTCTCTCAGGTAAGTGGAAGTTTGTACTAGAAAGTCTTGGGGCAAACTTGGTGGCTCAGATGGTAAAGAATCTGCCTGCAATGCAAGAGACCTGGGTTTGATCCCTGGGTTGGGAAGATCCCCTGGAGGAGGGAATGGCAACCCACTGCAGTATTCTTGCCTGGAGAATTCCATGGACAGAGGAGCCTGGCAGGCTACAGTCCATGGGGTCAAAAAGAGTTGGACTTGATTCAGCAACTAAACAACAACAACAAACCAACAATAATGAAAGAATAAATGAAAGAATGAAGTGTTTATTGAAACAGACCATCAGAGGTCCAGGGCACAGGCCTCTGTCCCGTAACTCTTCAAACCCATCTCCTTCACGCATGGAAGATGCTCACTAAATGGTTTTGATAATAATGATACTGAGGTATGCGACTTTCATGTCAAAAGCATTCAACATAAAGTTATTAACAGCCTTTATTCAAAAGAAAGCTAATCTTTCTTCAAATTTTTACAAAGATAAATTTCATGAGAGTGCAGAGAAGTAAAGTATTAAACTGTATTATTAACATGTAATGAGGAGTTTGTTATTTCCTGTAAAGGAAAACTGTAAAGCTTCCAATAACCATTCTCTCCAATCTTTGCAGAACTGCCTTTGTCTTATGAATGGCCAAGTCCTACCTTCTGGAGGCCCGTGACAAAAGCTGTTTCAGTTGTAAGTTTTCAACCCTGGTGAACCAAGTCTCAGGGTGAGGTAAATACGGACCCACATGGTAATACCTTTGTTGCAACGTTAGGAATAAGATGGCTAAAAGTGACAAATAAAAAACCACTTCATGAGAATGATCTGGTATAAAGAGGTTGGTGTGGTGGTGTTCCCTTTTATACAACTCATGGCTCGCAAACAAGGGAATAAAATCCCCACCACTCACTTCACCCAGGTCCTTCATTTTGCCCTTGAACAGGTACTAGTGGGTTCAACACAAGTTCAGTCCTGGGGTCAAGAAGATCCCCTGGAGAAAGAAACGGCAACCCACTCCAGTATTCTTGCCTGAGAAACCCCATGGACAGAAGAGCCTCGCAGGCTACAGTCCATAGGGTCTCAAAAGAGTCAGACAAGACTGAAGCGACTTAGCATGCATGTCCTAGTGGATCTTCATGGTATAATTAAGGCTAGAAAACAAGCTCCAGGTTCCCACCTGGATATTATTTTGGCCTCTGATATGTTCATTCTGTAATGAGGAAGAATCTTCTGACCACTTCCTCTCTACAAAGCAGAACACTCCCACTTTCTTCATGCAAGTGTTATCTGACCTTCTTGAGAATCTCTCAAAGAGCAAGTCCACTGAGCTGAAAGAATGTATCCACAGGCTCCACAGCGAAGCTCTGATTTATCTTCCTTGAAATCCTCCAGCTTGGACACCCCTGGAAGCTAAACCAAGAACTTTGGGAGCAGTTGTCGTTGTTCAGTCACTTAGTCATGTCTGATTCTTTGCGACCCCATGGACTGCAGCATGCCAAGCTTCCCTGTCCTTCACTTTTGCTCAAACTCATATCTATGGATTTGGTGATGCCATCCAACAATCTCATCCTCTGTCACTCCTTTCTCCTCCTATTCTCAATCTTTCCCAGCATCAGGGAGCAGTGACCAAGTCTAAATAGCTTTAGAATATGTTGGACAATGCAAGGCTTTCTCTAGGACATTTAAAATCTCAGAGAGCCCATTTGATGAAAATCAAACTACATCCTACTTTTAAACCCACCTAATCAAGCCTTTGTGTTTAGAAGTGTTTGGAAATATGACAGTTGGTTTGAGAATGTAGACTGTGCGGTATTCCCATCCCTCCTTCCTACTTTACTTGACAGACAGCTCTTCAACAGGGTTGTTGGCCCCAGGGCCAGTGGAGGAGAGGTGAGGGAGCAAGCAAGGGGGAGGGGAGGGGGTCAGGGCTGGACTTCGGAAGGCAGGCTCCAGTCTGCTTCAGTTTCTGCAGAATTTCCCAAACTCTCCGAAGCATCCCAGTCATCCCCGTTAAAACCAGTCACCTCTGACATCCTGGCTGCTCTGTATTACACTGGCACCAAAGCACTTAACCTGCTGGATCTCCTTTCTCCAGACACCTGCCCAGCAGCAGACTAAACAAACAGGGATTCTCCACTGCGCAAAAGTTGGCTTCTTTCACTGGGTCTCCCATCTGTTAAAAAGCCATTGTCTGAGAAAGTGTTCAGCTAGGCGGGGAGTGGGAGCGATTGCATACTGAACTGCCCCCTTTTCCCCATAAAAAAAAGTCCTCGTTAGCATTTTCTTTTCTCCCCGGTCTTCATGGCCTGATTTATTCATTGGTTTCACCTCTTCTCCCCTCCCCCTTGGTTCGGGAGGAGAGTCTCCTTGTCTTCGGTTTCTCAGGGGTCATGTCTTTTCAGTCACCAGGACAATACCCGCTGCTGGCATCTGTTTCCAGACCCAATCAGCCATATTGTGAACACATCCTGCCAGAGAATTGTTCCTCATTTTGCTCGGCTTTGTTGCCAATTTCATGCCATGTATTGCTCCATGTTTTGTGCTTCATGAAGCTGTCACGGGCATAAAAGTGGCCTGACCAGGGTCATAGTCAAAGGGGTGGGAATGCAACATCCACCAAAACGTTGAGCAGGCCACCCACAGTCCCCACACGGACACACACTCACACAGTCCCCACACTCACACACGGCCTCCACCCACTCGCGGTCCACACACACACAAAATATACACAACCTCCCCACACACAGGATTCGCACACACAAGGCACATTCACACCCCCACACAACTCACATACTCACACCGTATACACAGACGCAGGCACACACATCTGGAGACCTCACACATTTTCTTTTCTCTCCCCAAGATTTAGTCGGCAGGCACCCTAGCAAGATACTTCATGCTTTTCCCGAGGGGTACAGGGTTTCGAAAGGAACCAGAGAGTTTGAGTCCTTTAATGATTATAAGGAGTATACTGGATACCGTGAAAGTTACAGGAAGAGTTCAAAAGTTTTTGTTTTCTTTCATTCTCGGGTATTTCTAATCACACATTAATAATCCTTCGGTGTGCAATCTTAAATACATAGCAGGAAGGACTCTACAAGACATATTAGACTACTCCAGATTAAAAGGCCAAAATAAAAGCATATTCACCTTTTGGAGACATCAGATGCTCACAAAGAACAACAATATCTAAACATAAAGAAACATGTCCACAAGAGCATAAAAATTAACCTTTTGGATTTGGGGGGTGGGGAGGGGGAGGTGTCTGTGAACCCCTCCCATCTGAGTCTCGGTTCTTGAGTATAGGAGTGTTCCAATTTATCAAGAGGCTCTTTGTAAACTGGATTAGCTCTGCCACAGCACAAAGGGCTAAACTCCCTTGCAAAGCTTTGCTGAAACCTATCTTTCAGGAAGGAGGGGAGCTGGAGCTACCAAGTCCTGTCACCCGGAGCCCCACCGATTGATTTGGGCCTTACTGCTGGCCGGTGGCCAGCTGAGGGGAAGTCGCCTTTCTCCTTAGTGTCATAAGTTAAGGGACAGAGGGCAGGAACATGGAGAATGAAAAGTCATAATCCTCCGAGTGAAAATTCCACTGAGGTTTTCTCATTTTATTTCTACAGAGTTCTTTGCTATTTTATTTCAAAAAAAAAGTCTAGAGATTCTGTAGGTAACTTCTTTACAGTATATTATATATATACTTACATTTTCCCATGTTTCTATTCTGGCACCATGCCTTTTTCTACGAGGACATGATTGTGAATGCCAAAGAATTTTAGAAAAGAGCTATTCCCATGTGTGGACACAGGAAGTGGCCACCTACTGGGATAATTCTCCTCTGTCTCCCCTTTTCTAACAAACACACAGAGAGACCTCTTCTGGTGCTTAACAGTTCATCCTTGAAGTCTCCCCTCTAGAGTTATTAGCAACTATCTCCAAAAGGACACAGCAAAATGCAAATTTGTAACCACTGGGGCACAGTAAAATATGAAGTTTTAGCATCCACTTCCACTAATCATCACGTGAGTGAGTAACAGATGCTCCCAACCAAAGGAAACAAAGTATGAGTAAATTTTGATCAAGAGATTGAGGTGTAAGGAAGAGTTGGAAAACATGAAGGTCTGAGCCACAGGTGTTCTCTGGAAGTGAATCAGCCTTTGCTTCTCTGTTCAGTTCAGTTCAGTCGCTCAGTCGTGTCTGACTCTTCATGACCCCATGAACCACAGCACTCCAGGCCTCCCTCTCCATCACCAACTCCCGGAGTCCACCCAAACTCATGTCCATTGAGTCGGTGATGCCATCCAACCATCTCATCCTCTGTCGTCCCTTCTCCTCCTGCCCTAAATCCTTCCCAGCATCAGAGACTTTTTAAATGAGTCAGCTCTTCTCATCAGGTGGCCAAGTATTAGAGTTTTAGCTTCAACATCAGTCCTTCCAGGACTGATCTCCTTTAGGATGGACAGATTGGATCTCCTTGCAGTCCAAGGGACTCTCAAGAGTCTTCTCCAACACCACAGTTCAAAAATATCAATTCTTCGGCACTCAGCTTTCTTCACAGTCCAACTCTCACATCCATACATGACCACTGGAAAAACCATAGCCTTGACTGGATGGACCTTTGTTGGCAAAGTAATGTCTCTGCTTTTTAATATGTTTCTCTGTAAACTATGGTTTTTTCCTGTAGTCATATACAGATGTGATAGTTGGACCATAAAGAAGGCTGAGCACCAAAGAACTGATGGTTCTGGAGAAGACTCTTGAGAGTCCCATGGACAGCAAGGAGATCAAACCAGTTAATCCTAAAGGAGCTCAACCCTGAATATTCATTGGAAGGACTGATGCTGAAACTGAAGCTCCAATATTTTGGCCACCTGATGTGAACAGCTGACTCACTGGAAAAGACCCTGATCCTGGAAAAAATTGAGGGCAGGAGGAGAAGGGGGCTATAGAGGAAGAGATGGTTGGATAGTATCACTGACTCAATGGACATGAGTTTGAGCAAACTCCTGGAGACAGTGAAGGACAGAAAAGCCTGGTGTGCTGCAGTCCATGTGGTCTCAAAGAGTTGGACATGACTTAGTGACCAAACAACAGCAACAAGGGAATCGTGAGTGTCAGAAGACACCAAAAGTATAAAAGGACCTGGTGTATGGAAGAGAGGGGTGTGCAGGAAAGTTCAAATAAAAGATTCATGGGAATTAAAGGATGGGAGAGTTAAGACAGAGGACGTTGAGGTGTAAATCAAAGAGGGACCACAGGAAAAATCTTCTCTGTGGGGCCCACAGGACTGGAGACTAAAGGAAGGAGACAGAATATTCCTTGGGTGACACCAGTTCAGAGAGAAAAGAAAACCACCTCAAACACCCAATATCCTAACCTAACTCCCAAGTACCCGGCCCTTGGCTTTTCTAATGACTTCATCATTTCTACCTTTTTCAAGGGCCTTTTGAAATTCTAAATGCATCCAATGCTACCAGAGTCCAAAATGCGCTCTCTTTTCCTGTCGTTTCGTGAATTTCCCTTTCTTCCCTAGCCCTATACTTTTATTTATGTTTAATGAGGACATTGAGCCAGCAGGACTCGTAAGAGGGCCAGAGCCAGCTTTGTGCTCTGTGTGAGCGTGTATGTGTGTGTTAAACAATTTCATGGACATCTGTCATGCACAGTTAACTTTGCATTGCTGCATTTTAAGTGGTGGGCCCGGGCTTGGCCGGCAGTGATAAAGTAGCTGGCAGTTTTCAAAAAGCCACAGGATAACAGAGCATGAATCATAAAACACACTACTGTGTAGCAATATCCAAGTTCATTCAACGCAATGAAACCATGCAGAGGTCCTTTATCCCCAGCTAATTATGTGGAAACTGCTAAGACAATAAAGCATCTGGTGGTCTTTCTTCCCCGTTTCAATTTTTCTCAATATTGTGACAGGGGAAAGTATTGTGCCTTTCCCAGGGTAGTTGCAGTGAAGAGGAGTAAAAGCAAGGGTCAGGGAAGAGCAAATAGATGAATTTATAACTTTCTTTTTATTTATTCCCTCTGCATTGTTTCTCTGGAAGTCTTCCTTCAGAGCTGTTTTTTGGGATCACGATTCTCATTGCACTCCGCTTGAATCCCCTTTTCTCCCTCTTTTAAACAACAACAAAAAAAATACCACCCAAACTGCCAGATCTTCCAGGACTCCCTGTGGCCCATGGGGCTTTCTCTGCTGTGGGCATCCAGGAATTTCAGTCTAAGATTTACAGTCACTCTCCAGACTCAGGTTGAGGAAAGTGTTCACACTTCCACGGATGAAACTACCATGTGATTTCCTTTTTAGAAAGAGGTGAAGAGAATGGTCCCTGTGATTGAGGTTTTCCCAGAGAAGGTTCCCTGTAATTGCCTTGCACGTGGTTCTTTCTGCCCTTCTCTGGAAAGCACACGCAAATGCCATGCATTGCACTCCTGGGGTTTGGATGAAAGCCCCTTTATAGCTGAGCGCTGTGTGATCAGACCCAGACTGATTCTGATGAGGTGACTAATTGGTACCACTAGCTTAAAAAGCTAATAAGTTAATTAGATTAACTTCATTCCTGTTTGCACAGGGCTTTGAAGAGGGAAACTCTCCAGGAGCCCTAAGCATCTCTGAATTGAGATCCAGTGCAGCTCCAGGCTGGATACAAGCATCCCCCTGGAATGACATGAGTATTGTGGTGATAGTCTTGTTTTTTTAATTCCCCAGCTACCTTCCAGTCTTTCTCAAAAGTCAAATTAAAATGACATACTATGCCTGTAGTATCTTCTGGTGCACACTTTTAGTCATTATAAATCTAAATTCCACTTAAATCATCATGAATATTTCTGTTTTCCTGCTTTCTTTGAGTATTATTATAACATCCAAGTCATCTTAATGCCAACTTAAGAATCAAGTTAGATTTTTTTATACCTAAAGACAGAAATGACTGCAAGAAAATCTGACAGTGCTATAAGCATTCACTTTGGCTTGCTTAATTATTTTTGTTGTTTAGTTACTAAGTTGTGTCCAACTCTTCTGCGACTCCATGGACTTTAACAAGTCAGACTGCTCTGTCCAGGAGATTTCCCAGGCAAGAATACTGGAGTTGCAGTTCCCTCCTCCAGGGGATCTTCCCTACCCAGGGACTGAATCCACATCTCCTGAATTAGCAGGTGGATGCTTTATCGCTGAGCTGCCAGGGAAACCCTAACTTAATTATATCACACCTCAAAATTGTAATGTGGTCCAGAGTCATGATATTATTTTTGTGTGTGTGGAGTTTTAGCATTAAGTAAATTTGTACGCACCATCCATGCTCTCTTTATCCATCTATCCACCTATCCATATATCTATACTTCTATCCATCTGTAGCATTCATCCATCTCCTGTGTTCAAGCAAACTTTGAACAAGACTCAAAATTAATGCTCAGGAGAAGGCAGAGTACAGCCCTCAAGGAACTTTTAATCTAGGACACATAATGTCAACTCTGGATAAAGAATGTAAGAGTAAAGCAATGAAAGAAATGATTGACATGGTAGATTTTGAACTGAACCTTGGTGTTTTTCCTGGTGGAGATGGAAAAAGGACAAACCCTTCATGAAAGAAGCAACAGAAAAGTTCTGACAAGAGAGGGTGCATGGCATATCCAGTCCCTAGAGAAGAATCCGATATGGCCTAGGTACATGCACACAAGGAAGTGAGAAATGGGGCTAAAAAACAGATGGGACCAGATTATGAATAGCATTTCCTAGGTTTGTGAGTGTGTGTGTGTGTGTGTGTGTGTGTGTGTGTTGGTTTGTCTGAGCAGGGAAGTTATGTGGAAGGAATCAGGCAAGGAAATCAGCAATGGGAAGACCAAAGAAGACATTCTGAGACTGTCCTTTAAAAGACAATTAAACAGGCAAACCAAAGTGGTGGCAAAAAGTAATGATACAGAAAGGGAAGGAAAAAGACCCACCAAACATTCATGAGCTTTCAGGGTGAAAAGGATTTTTAAGAGCAAAATACAAATCAAGACATAGAGTTTAATCACATAGAATCACATTTTGTATTTATGACATTATATCGTCTCTAGGTGGTATGTTTAAAAGTGTTTGCTTAGAACTTCTGTGACTTATTTTTCTTAGTAATGAATAGGTATCTCATGTAAAATAAAATATCTTAAATTTTGTCCACTGACGTGAGGACAGTAGCAGCCCTAAAGAAAAAACTTAAAAAATAATTCAGAGCACATGATTGTCACACTAAAACAAACAAAAGAAAGTGTTGAAACTCAAGATAGTGTAGTGGAAGAATATCACAGGAATGAAAGGTGAGACTTCTTGAGTTTTGATTCCAACTTCATAATATAACTAAGTACAATTCTGGGCACGTGCTTAACTTCTCTGACTCTCTGCTCTCTCATCTGTAGAAAAGGGTAATAATAGTACCTGCTTTACAAGTGCTAACGTGTTCTCATTAGGATGAAAGGAGAGGGCGTGAGTACAGTGCCTCACACAAAGCAGACACTTAAGAATGTTACTCCTACCTCCCTCACCACCCAAAGTCAGAACCTTGCAGAGTGTCCAAAAGAAGATACAGACAGACAACCACAACTCAGTCTGTCACTATTCAGTCCACCTGACCTTGGGAGACCTAGACCCTAGACTGCTCAGGGAAGATAGATAGTACCAACCACTCTTTCCTAGTTGGTAAGCACATGGCATCCTTGCTTTCAACACACCACCTCGGACTCCTCCTTTTCAGCAGTCAACGCTGAGTTCTCTGCTGTATGCAGGCTTGGGGAGGGATAGACCTTACTTCCAAATAAGATCACATTCTGAGGTGAGTGGACATAAACATGGAGGGGATGCTAAGCAACCCACTACCTTGCTTTAATTCAAATTAATTACTATGTCATCTGAAAGCACCTAAAAGAAATGACACCCCTGTAGCAGTGAGCTCACCTAGTGCCCAGATCTTGGTTTCTAATACCATTCTCCAATTAAAGAAAGTAGGGCTTCCTAGACAGATGACTGATGCTAGGACTGGGATCGGAAGCATACAAGATCTTGAAACACCTCATAGAGCCAGAAAGTAAGAAAGCGTTCACACACATATACACACACAGAGATGGGAATATGTCAAAGGAGCATATAGCACCTATGTGAGTGACCGCAGGTGACACCACATGAGCAGATAAGCCATCTAGCTGTCCAACCAGCCCACAGAATTATAAGAAAGAATAAGTCACATTGTTTTAAGCCACTAAGTTTTGGGGGCGCTCTGTGTTACAGCAATAGATAACAAAGATAAACATCTCTTCTTAAATTGGTAATGATGTGTTTTTAAAATGTTAATGCTGTTAAGAGTACATTAAGATATGACCAGTCAAAATTAAAATTTTTCTAGCAAAAAAAAAAAGGAGCATAGGAGCAACTGAAAGAGTTCTCAATGGAAAAACCTGGAACAAACTCAACGCAATAAATTAAGTGGTATTAAATTGTGGCACAAAGTGTTAAGTAAATATCTATGAGTCCATAATGATATTAAGATTGAATAAATTAGCAAATAGTGGATGAGACAAATCTCCATTGCAGAACTCCAAATAATTTATGCAGATATCTCCTTATGTAAGTTGCACAGTGACTTCTTTCCCAAGTGTACAGTATGGAAAGGGGGTAAAAAGAGTAACTTGCCAGTGGAGAAAACTGGCAAATATTACATCGGTCAGGTAACCAAAGTCAACATCAACAGTCATAAATCATGTTGATCATATGTATTCTTGATAGGATGTGATATAAATGGCAGGTTACTTTTCTTGAAATGAAAAAAAAAAAAATTTATAGCACAAAGCTTAAAATGTCTTCTTGGTTGAAAGGACGCGAGCTCTTTGGATCAACAGGCTGAAGAGGAGTAAGACGTCACTCCCCAATGTAATGCAGAAGGAAAGATTAGAGAGTGGCCATCAGTTGTCTAATGTTGATGGCTTCTGTGAGCTATTATAGAAGGAGACCCAGGCATCTTAAAATGTAAGTTGATGCTAAGTCGCTTCGGTCATGTCCGACTCTGTGCGACCCCAGAGATGGCAGCCCACCAGGCTCCCCCGTCCCTGGGATTCTCCAGGCAAGAACACTGGAGTAGGTTTCCATTTCCTTCTCCAATGCATGAAAGTGAAAAGTGAAAGGGAAGTTGCTCAGTTGTGTCTGACTCTTCGCGACCCCATGGACTGCAGCCTACCAGGCTCCTCCGTCCATGGGATTTTCTAGGCAAGAGTACTGGAGTGGGGTGCCATCGCCTTCTCCGAAATTGTAAGTTAGAAAAGAGTTATTTGGAACTTCCATGGTGGTTAAGAATCTTCCTTGTAATGCAAGAGATGCAGGTTCCATCCCTGGTAAGGGAGCTAAGATTCCACATGCCTCGGGACAACTAAACCCATGTGCTGCAAGTACTGAGCCCATAAGCCACAAACTTTAGAGCCCATGCACTCTGGGGCCCATATGCCACAATTAGAGAGAAGCCCAGATGCCACAAAGGAAGATTCTGCATACCTTGACTAAGACTCGATACAGCCAAAAATAAAAATAAATAAATAGCATGCATCAAACCTGGACTGGTGATTCGTTTCACATATAAAATGAATATTTAATAAAAAGAAGTGAGTTATTTAAACCCTTCACTTTGGACAGAAAAGGAATGAGTCTAGATATAACCAGTGACTTGCCCAATACAATCTTGTGGCAGCAGAGCATGCAGGTACCCCACCTCAAGGTGTCAAAGCCATAATCTACTGAAGGTTGTGTATTAAACACAGGTTATCAAAGGGAGGAGCACATTCAAGTCTGCTTTTCTGTCTTTCACTGAATTCATCTTTTTTAACTTACCTTCATCGCTGTGCTTTAGTGAACTCTAGGCATGCACATGGATGTGTAAGTAAGTGTATGAACACAAGGATGTATGACTAAATTAGTCAGACGGAGGAGCCTGGTGGGTTTCCGTCTATGGGGTCACACAGAGTCGGACATGACTGAAGTGACTTAGCAGCAGCAGCATATGCATATTGCCTCTACTTTTCTCATTTTTTTCCAATGAGTTTAGCTTCCACCTCCACCACTCTTAACCCTATAGCTTGATGACTAATCCCTAAGTAACAAACCTACCAGGCTTTTCTCCATCAAATTCTCCCTGACTCTTCCAGGGCACTTGTTCTTGTTGATCATCTCCTTTTTGAAACTCTTGGTTCATGGTTATCATGACACCAAACCTTCCACAACCTCTTTTTCTGCCTTTACTCTTCCTCCTTCGCCATGAGTGCTCCTCTTCCTCTGCTCTTTAAATGTGAGTGTTCCACCCTTCGCCCTGGTCAGACTTATCTTCCACAGCAATATTTGAATTGACTTACTGGATCTTATAAACAGCAGCTCCTTCAAGCCTTTCACTGGCAAGTAGTGCCATCTTCCCTTTCTTTCTCTACTAAAACTCTACTTCTTTTTCTCAAGACAGTTAAAACACCACGAAACTGGTCTTCTTTATTGATATTACCAACCCTGCTTTCTTGCAAGCTATTGGAACATAAGAAGGCTGTCTACAGTAGTGGTTGAGTGTGGGCTCAGGAGTTAGACTGGCTGATTTTGACTCTTTCATGATTATACCTCAACTTCCTCTTCTGTAAAATACGAAAATAAGTGACTTCTCTGGTGGTCCAGTGGCTAAGACTCCACATTCCCAGTGCAGGGAGGCTGAGTTTGATCCCTGGTCAGGGAACTAGATCCTGCATGCTGCAATTAGGAGTTCACATCCTACAACCGAAAGATCCTCCATGCAACAATGAAAATCTAAGATCCTGCATGGTGCAACTAAGACCAAGGACAGCCAAATAAAATAAATAAATATTAAAAATAAAATAAATAAAAATAATTCTTGGGGAATTATTTTTATTTATTTTATTTGAAATAGCAATGGGGAAATGGCAATACTGATCTCTTATAGTACTGCTGTTGCTGCTAAGTCGCTTCAGTCATGTCCGACTCAGCGACCCCATAGACGGCAGCCTACCAGGCTTCCCCATCCCTGGGATTCTCCAGGCAAGAACACTGAAGTGGGTTTCCATTTCCTTCTCCAATGCATGAAAGTGAAAAGGGAAAGTGAAGTAGCTCAGTCATGTCCGACTCTTAGCGACCCCATGGACTGCAGCCCACCAGGCTCCTCCGTCCATGGGATTTTCCAGGCAAGAGTACTTAAGTGGGTTGCCATTGCCTTCTCTGTCTTTAGTACAGTGAGAATTAAATGAGTTGCTATATGTAAGAACTCTACAACAGTATGTTAGATCTACTTAGTTCTCAGTAGAGAGATGGATGAATCTAGAGCCTATTATACAGAGTTGAAGTAAGTTAGAAAGAGAAAAACAAGTATCATATACTAACGCATACGTATGGAATCTAGAAAGATGGAATTGAAGAACTTATCTGCAAAGCAGCAACAGAGATACAACATAGAGAACAGACTTCTGGACATGTAGTGGGGTGGGGTGGGAAGAAAGGAGAGGGTGGGATGTATGGAGAGAGTAACATGGAAATATACGTCACCATATGTAAAACAGATAGCCAATGGGAATTTTCTGTATGACTCAGGGAACTCAAACTTGGGCTCGGTAACACCTAGAGGGGTGGAATGGAGAGGGAGGTGGGAGGGATGTTCAACTGGGAGGGGACATGGATAAACCTATGGCTGATTCATGTTGATGTTTGGTAGAAACCAACACAATACTGTAAAGCAATTATCCTTCAATTAAAAATAAATAATTTTTTTAAAGTTATTGTAGCATGTTACCATACTGAATTAAAATATTTATTTATCTGCCTAACTCTTAATAGAATATGAGAACCTCAAGGGTGACAGCAGGTCCCATTCAACTTTTTATTACCAAACCTCTACAGAGTACAATATGTAAATCGTTGACCATACTTAGGAGAGGATGAATAAGTGAGGTGAATAAGTGAGGAATGAAATAAAGTGATATTGATTTGAGAGTATCCTTCAGTTCTCCTGACCAGGCAAAAGTATGATTCTCCTAAAACAGACTGCAAAACTACTGAACGTAGAATAGATAAATAGTAAACTTCAACTACTTGAAGAGCTGTAAGAGACTACAAATGCTGAGAGCAAGATATCAGATAAGTAACTGACTTGCCTGAAACAGTGAATAATGGAAGAATTGAGGACTACAAATGTAGTTCAGACCAACAGTTTTTATATTTAGACCATTTGGGAATATAAAAATATACAGAATTTTGGAGAAATTAAATATAACAGAAGTGTATTTTGTACTTACTACAACTCCCATATACTGTATTTTCTTCTTCTGTCATCTATCCCTTTCTATGCCTTTCTCTTAAGAAGTTCTACCAAGGACTTCCCTGGTGGTACAATGGATAAGAATCCACCTGCCAATGCAGGGGACACAAATATCATACCTAGCCTGTGAAGATCCCAAATGCCATGGAACAACTAAGCCCATGTGCCACAACTACTGAACCTATGTGCTGCAACTACTGAAGCCCATGTGCCTAGAGCCCGTGCTCTGCAACAAGAGAAGCCACTGCAATGAGAAGCCTGTGCACCAGAACTAGAGTGTGGCCCCCACTCTCTGCAGCAATAAAGACCCAGTGTAGTCATAAATAAATGAATATGGCAGTGTGTGCATGTCAAAAATTAATAAATAAGCATAGTAGTGTGTACATGTCAATCTCAGGAAAGGATTTAAACTTTTTTTTTCGAAAAAAAGTTCTACCAAAAATTATTTGTTGATTCAGCCAATATTCATGAAATACCTTCTAGATACCAAGCCTAGTGCTAGGTCATATTTACCTCTCTTTACAGGGCCTCCAGGTGGCACTAGTGGTAAAGAACCCACCTGCCAATGCAGGAGATGGAAGAGACCTGGGTTAGATCCCTGGGTTGGAAAGATCCCCTGGAGGAGAGCACAGCAACCCACTCCAGTGTTCTTACCTGGAGAATCCCCCTGGACAGAGGTGCCCAGAGGAGTTTGTTGATATATTCCCTTATATCCAAAGGGAATAGCCAGGCCATGGCTGACTGGATGATTCTAGAGCCCAGGAGAAGATTCCAGACTCGAGTCATAGATGTGAGAGTCAGCCACATTATGGTAAGAACCGAAGATGGTTAAGGAGATGTGACTGCTGAGGAGATCATGACAAGAAACAAGAGGAAATCTGCAAGAACAGGACCACAGAGGAGAAGCACTGAAGAAGACAGACAAAGCAATGGGAGGAGGGTGGAAATCGTATCATGGGCATCACAGAGGAGTCAAAGCGAGAGAGCAGTTTCTTGAAGGAGCATGTGGTCAACCACGTCAAATGCACCAGTGTCAGAGGAAGCTGAGAAAGGATGAGAAAAAGCCATTGGACTGTGGAAGCAGATTTAGGAGCTTTGGGTAGGCAGGGTTATTTTTCAGTCGCCAACTCATGTCCACCCTTTGCGACCCCATGGACTGCAGCACACCAGGCCTCCCTATCTCTCACCATCTCCCAGAGTTTGCCCAAGTTCATGTTTATTGAATGAGTGATGCTATCCAACCATCTCATCCTCTGTTGCCTTCTTCTCCTCCTGCCCTCAGTCTTTCCCAGCATCAGGGTCTTTTTCAATGAGTCAGTTCTCTGCATCATGCGGCCCAATATTGGAACTTCAGCTTCAGCATCAGTTCTTCCAGTGAGTATTCAGAGTTGACTTCCTTTAAGATTGACTGGTTTGATCTCCTTATTGTCCAAGGGACTCTCAGGAGTCTTCTCCAGCACCACAGTTTGAAAGCATCAATTCTTTGGCAGGGTAGCAATTTTGAAAACCTAGCACCTCTAAAAGCCTTGCAAAGATTCAGGCAATGACTGGACCGCTTTCCAGAAGCTGGAACTAAAGGGAAAGGACTTAAGAAAGGTTGTCGTTTAACGAATGAATAAGCAGAGTGATCAAATGAACATGTCCTTCCAGGTGTGAGAGACATGCAACAGAAAAGGCGCAGCTAGACGATCAAATAATTGACCTGGGACAGACTTTATAGGCACGTGAGGTCAACCCTCCAATGTTCCCTAGGAGGAACACCAGCTGGGTGATCTCCCCACTGCCTCCCCCTCCCCTTTGCAACGTGAAACTTCAACTTGGCAAATAAGAAACGAAAAGAAAAGAACCGTTTATGCCTTCTCTTGTTCTCCTTCCAGTTCCTTCTTCTACCATCCCTCATGAAGATACAACACTCATCCTTCCAAATTGGTCCGTAATAAACTGCTGCTTTCCACCCAGAAGGCAGCAAGGGGATGTTTCCAAAGGTATTAGACAAAGATGTCACATTCCTCCTACCAAAGTGACATTCACCTTGCTGTGAATATACAAGTTCCAAGGGACCATATTCACACATAGAGAGAGAAGTTGGCACAAATAGCATTGGTGGGGAAACTGCTTTTCCTCTTAGTGTCACACAGGCAGATTCTACACAGCCAAAATGGGCTGCAATGCAGGATTGAGGCACAGTCTGGCAAACTCGGGTAGTGTAAATACCCAATCCAGCCACTTGGGCCTCCAGGAGAAGGAAAACATTTTCCCTGACCCTGCCAAGTTTCCTCCCCATGTATGAAAACCACTCTAGGACCAAGGCAGGAGGATACATGGATCCCAAATGATTGACATTGCCAAGCTGGCAGGGGGTTACATGAGGCCTCCGTCCAATGGCAAACTGGACTCCATCTCCCCCACCCTTCTTAGTCCTCTGCAGCACTAAGGGTATCTGCAAAGGAACACGCCCTCTGTGCAGTCACTTAGGGGACTGTTTAATGCACCGAATTAGTCATGCTGTATCTGGGGTCTGGCTAATGCAGATTCCCTAGTGAAGGATCCAGATGTTACCATGATAGGTGATTTAGCAAAGCATGGGGAACTACAATGCAGCATTTATTACTTCATTCCTTGGCTTCCCTAACTGACTGGCTCCAGCCAGTTCTAGTGGAAGAAGATATTTTTCACCAGTAAGTCATTTTATGCTTTCCTTGGATTGCCTCTTCTAGGAATCTGAGTCCAACTTTCAAATTAAAATGGAAGAATAATTTTTAGTATTTTTTCTCCATATGAAAAAGGGCCTGGAGTATTAAGCATTGTGGATGCCTCTCTCCCTGTCCAAGTCACTGGATGGATAACTGACAGCTCCTTTAGGCCAGGGGAAACTTGGAAATTCAGAATGAGTTATTTATTTATTTATGTAAATTGAAATATAGTTGATTTACAACATTCTATTAGCTTCAAGTATACACTACAGTGATTCAGTATTTTTGCAGATTATACTCAATTATAAATTATTACAAAATAATGACTATAATTCCCTGTGCTATACAATATATCCTTCTGACTTGTCTATTTTAAACATAGCAGTTTGTATCTCTTAGTCCCATACCGTTACTTTGCCCCTCCCCCTTCCCTCGCCCCACTGCTAGCCACTAGCTTGCTCTTTTTATCTGTGAGTCCATTTCTGTTTTGCTACATATATTGATATATTCACCTGGGTTTTTTTAGATTCCACATATAAGTGACACCATATGGTATTTGTCTTTCTCTGACTTATCTCACTAAGCATAATATTCTCTAGGTCCATCCACGTTGCTGCAAATGGCAGAATTCCACTTTTTTTTGTGGCTAATATTCCATTATATATCTATACCACATCTTCCTTATCTATTCCTCTGCTGCTGGACCTTTAGGTTGCTTCTATATTTTAGCAATTGTAAACAACACTGCTGTGAACATTGGGGTACATGTATCTTTTCAAATTAGCATTTTCATTTTTTCCATTTATATATGTATATAGCCAGGAGTGAAATTGTTGGATCATAAGGTATTGTGTCTGTTGGCCATCTATATATCTTCCTTGGAAAATTGTCTATTCAATTCTTCTGCTCAACTTCTAATCAGGTTTGTTTTGTTTCTTTTTGTTTATGTTGAGTTGTATGAGCTATCTACATACTTTGGATATTAACTCCTTATTAGTCATTTAATTTGAAAATACTTTTTCCCATGCTGCAGGTTGTCTTTTCATTTTGTTGATGGTTTCTTTTGCTGTGCAAAAACTTCTTAGTTTAATTAGGTCCCATTTGTTTATTTTTACTTTTATTTCCTTTGCCTTAGGAGAGATATCCAAAAAAATATCGCTATGGTTTATGTCAAAGAGTGCTCTGCCTATGCTTCCTTCTAGGAATTTTACGGTTTGATGCTTTAAATTTAAGTTTGTAATCCACTGGGAGTTTATTTTTGTATGTGATATGAAAAAGTGTTCTCATCTCATTCCTTTACATGTAGCTGTTCAGTGTTGCCAGCACCACTTACTGGATAGACTATATTTTATCCACTATATAGTCTTATCTCCTTTGTCATATATTAACTGGCCACAGGTGGGTGGTTTATTTCTGGGCTTTCTATTCTGTTCCATTGGTCTATGTGTCTGTTTTCATGCCAGCACCATGCTGTTTTAACTACTGTAGCTTTGTAGTATAGCCTGAAGTCAGAGCAGGTGATACCTTCAGTTTTGTTCATTTTTTCTCAGGAGTACTTTGGCAATTCAAGGTCTTTTGTTGTCTCATATAAATTTCAGGATTATTTGTTCTAGCTCTGTGAAAAATGATAGGGATTGCTTTAAATCCTTGGATCACTTTGGGTAGTGTGGCCATTTAAACAATATAAATTATTTCAATCCAAGAGCACAGGCTATCTTTTTATTTCCTTGTATGTTCAATTTCCTTCATCAATGTTTTATATATTTCAGAGTATAGGTCTTTTTCATCCAGTATTCAAAATACTTAACCCCTTGAGTTTCTTTGGCCCTTCTACACCCTATTATACCTCCCTCAGCTGGAAACACGCAGTTCTGTCAGGAACACACCCATTATCTATAATATAACACCCATCAGCACAATTGTATCTATCCATGCAGAAATAAAGACTCACAGGACTACTAACACTTATCCAGAGCAGATTAAACCTAAGTATTCATTCTTGTTCTCCTTTTTATTTTTTCCTGTCCCCCCACCCCACCAAAAGCCCATGAATATAACAATATTGGAGACAACTGGGTAATCTGCCTCTTGACAAAGCTGACACAAACTGTGGCAGAATAGTAATGAATTCAGCAACCACCTAGTCAGCAATGCAAAATGGCCCCTGGGTTCAAGGCTATGATACATTAGAATATAATTTGGCTGGATCTTCTCTCTCTATTATGGATAACAAATGCATTTTTGAATAACTTAGAGAAGAGGTTATACTATTACTTATGATGGGGAAACTCAAAGAGGGTCAGAGAGGAGACATGGTTCAGATAAGCCTTTGGAAAGTATCTATATGCTTTTGCAAATCTAATCCTATTTTTTTAGCTCTCTCTCTTCACTTTCAGGGCAGGAAACTTGGCTGCCATCTGCGGCTCCGTTTTCAGCTTGTTGGGCGATTTCAGACAACTGCTGAATCTCTCAGTGCCCCTCAGTTACTCCATCTATGGAGAGTGGAAAATACCACCTTCCTGAAGCTAGAGGGGACATTGTAAAGTTGTTGGTGCTGTTATTATTGTTGTGGTTGTTTCTTTCTCAAAACCAAAATCTGACCAATTTTCAAGAGCTTTGAGATAGCTGAGTAACATAGCTTTTCTTCCTAAGCATACCATGTTTTAAAAAAATGCCTGTGTACTTTGTCATCTTTTTGTCTCTTCCCTTGTCTATTTTTATACACAGGTTGATGTCCACAAAGAATCGATTTAATTTCTTTACTGAGGAGCTCAAGTTCCTAACTCTCACAAGCCATCAGGCAGTATATTTAGTGTAAAGACAAATATGCCTTAGATATTCTTAGTCCAATTCTACCAAGAAAATTGCTTAACGATGTATTCTATTTGCAGTCTTCCTTTTTCTAATTAAACTGGATTAAAGGAAGATCCGGAAAATTGTGTAATTACATGAAAGATCAAGCTCACTTATTCTGATAGGTTTTGAGTACATTGTTAGAAATCTTAATTAAAAGTCAACTTTTCCCCCTGCATTTGCCTGTTTTTACACGTGTGCTATATTAATTGAGTAGGCTTCCATGTCCAGGTCATCGCAATCCTTATTGACGTTCATTGGTAGAAATGGAGTGGGCTCCTTGAGGACCAGGTTTAGACCATCCTATGTATGAACAGTCTCACAGTCCTTGGAGCAAGTCTTGGCTGTATATCCTTCAGTCTCTGCACCAGGTTTCTTTCACTTGAGAAAGAGTCACAGTCCATCTGCTGTGCAAATACACACATACAAAACCATCACCCATTTCATTAGGAATTAGTCTCTACCAGGATACAGCAGCTCTTTCACCTTTCAGATGTGGAATGAATGTTGTAATTGTAGATCAAGCTGCTGAGGGGAGGCTTTTCCTGAGCAATGAATGGAGTCAGCCTTGGATCCAGGAAGCCACGAGGCCAGTGGTGCCGCAGCAAGCTCTGTGCCTGGTGCAAAAACAATATGCACCAATTCTTAGCCTGGCGTCTCTTACACTTTCTGTTTTTGAGTTTCATGGTAGGCGGGGGTGGGTTGAAAAGCCAGGATTGAAGACTTGAGTGGAGGTGATCCCCAAGTATCTAGCAAATCTGTACCATGGCAACTAATCCTCCTCATAGACAGTATTTTCACAGTTTGTGGACTCTAAATACCCTAAGAGTCAGACTGACTTCACTGAGTCCTGTATTATTCTTAACTTTCTAATGATGATCAGGTATTTGTGGCACTTCCATGGAATTCTCCAGGCCAGAATACTGGAGTGAGTAGCTGTTCCTTTCTCTTCTTCAGGGGATCTTCCCAACCCAGGGATGGAACCAGATCTCCTGCATTGCAGGAGGATTCTTTACCAGCTGAGCCACAGGGAAACCCAGAGGTAAAGAATCCACCTGCCAATGCAGAAGATGCAAGAGATTCCATCTTTGGGTCAGGAGGAAGGCATGGCAACCCACTCCAGTATTCTGGCCTGGAAAATCCCCATGGACAGAGGAGCCTGGCGGGCTACAGTCCATGGGGTCACAAAAAGTCAGACACGACTGAAGCAAAGCAAACAAATGAGCATTATTTCTGTACCTAGAGGGGGGAAAAAGAGCTAAATGCTTTGACATTTTATATGACTTTTAGACTTGGGCGCAACCAAAGAGATTAAAGAAGGGCAAAATTCTAAACTGGGTTTCATGTATATGCATAAATATCTCTAGGAGGGTCTAAAACATCTTGCATTGATTTTCTGGGCGTGGAGAGATGCTGGGTAAGGAATGTCACTGAAATATCACCATAGTGGAGGAGGAAGAGAAGAAGAGAGTACAGAGACTGTATTTTTCAAAGAGACACAGTTTTGTTTTAGATGGAAAGCAAAGCACATCTAATTTCAGACACAGGCAGAACTTTCCCAGTTGCATTAAAAAAAAAAAAAATCAATCTCCACTGAGATGGCTACTGGAAAAGATAAATTCTAAGAGTCAGTATCAAATGTAAATTCTTAAATATCTCATCAACCTATTTTACTTTCTCCCTCTCTAATGTGACTTTTAACAGTCTTCTCTTTCTCTGTTAGATACGTCCAAAGAAAAGACACAAAGTCCTCCACTTACAATGTCAGTTACCAAATGTGATTTCTTCTTCCTTTCTCTGGTCACTCCTTCTTTAAGTAGGTATTCCCTTGCAAAATTTTCTCTATCCTTGTTAGAGTTCCATTCATTTATCTTTCCTTTTTTCTCTAGTAACAATTATTCTATATTCTCTTTATATTCTGACTATATTCTCTTTAACTTCCTGTATGGAGGGTTTATTAGACATTGTCTGGCTTCCCTGGTGGTCAGAAGGTAAAAAATCTGTCTGCAATGCAGGAGACGGGGGTTTGATCCCTGGGTCAGGAAGATCCCCTGGGGAAGGAATGGAACCCACTTCAATATTCTTGCCTGGAGAATTCCATGGACAGGTGAGCCCGACAGGCTACAGTCTATGGGGTTTCAAAGAGTTGGACATGACTGAGCAACTAACACACACACATATGAAACGCGAGGCACCATCAGAAGCACTTTATATGCAACATCTCATTTAATCTCTAGAAAAAAAACTATAAAGTACGATCATTATCTCCATTTCTCCAAATGAGAAAATCAAATATTAGACATATAAAGTGCTTTGCCCCACGTCACACTTCTAACTCAGATCTGCTAACAGCTCACATATTCAGATTGCAAGTGTTAGTCTTCTCACACTCCTTAATTGTTTTATTCAAATTTCATTTTTTTCCCAAACTACTGCTCACTATCTAATGTCCTCATGTTGCTTACCTCCTCCTCTATTCCTCAGTATTCCATGGTTTACCGTGTCCCTACAGTGCCTTCTTTTATTTTCTTTGCTCAAGTCCAAAATCCAAGTAAAGGATTATTTTCAGGGCTTCCTTTCCTGCCACTCAGAGTCATAGCGAAGGTGCAGTAGCCACGGGAGCAGTGACCATGGACTGTGTCTTTAGGGAAGTGGTTTCCTGCTTATTTTACAGCCATGACCCTTAAAGATTAAATACTCAGCCTGTCAGTGCTTGAAAAAGGTGCTTGTTTCTAAAGATGGGTGACTTGTTATCAAGTATCTAAATAAGGCATTGGGAAAAGAGAAATTCGTGTCTAGCTGGTAAGTTAGTAAACTATATACTTTTCCATGATCTATAACTTTCATACTGGAGAGAAACATGCAAACGACATCCTATTCTGAACAAATGCTTTTATTTTTAGCCACAAAATAACAATCTTTGCCAAAAGGTTAAGCACAAAACAGCGTTTTATTACTGACTTGCTCTTCTTCTATGCACATCACTAGATTTCTGAGAGCTACTATTACTACCATCATCATTACCATCATTGTTATTATTCCATCACGAAGGACGAAAACTTGAAGGAAGACTATCAAAATTCCAAAAAATGAAATTCATCCAGGAAGTTTTGCTCCCACCTTTGCAACTCATCAACTACAGATTAAGAAGACACTAAGTGTTCTAGAACAAGAGTAAGGTTCTAGGACTAAGTGATTCCAGAACAAGAGAAAATGCATGCGTGGTGAAAATGCACATTTAACAGGCTGCACTAAAAGAAGGAAAATATTTTTTGTCCAAAGATAAACAAGCAAGGGAATGCAGACGTGCACAAACCTGCCACCTCTGCGTCAGAAGCATTGGCCCCAGCGAGATGCAACGGCGTGACGTCACTGCCTCTCTGCTAATATGCG
>NW_011494800.1:6997834-7008105 GCF_000754665.1 Bison bison bison
GTAATGCATTCATTGCATGGATCTATGAACAGAAATTCATCTCCGCCCCTCCCCCTCCCCACCCCTCTCACCGCAGTCAGCCAAGTTTGTGTAGCACCACTGTGCTGTTCAGCCTGTGTGCCTAATGCATTCATTAAACAGGAGACTGGAGATGGTTTCCTATGTTTCTCATTATTTAAAAGAACAAGTTAATCTCCCCTTTGGGGAGAGGGGCTGAGGAGCAGGGGAGCTGAAAACCACATGATCCTCTTAGAGAGTTCTTTGCCTGACGCTCCCTTGTTGACAGGTCTGCTTTCATAATTTTATCGTCATGGCTGTGAAGCAAATTTAAGAGAGGTTGAGTTGGTTGATGCAAGGGTGAGGAGAAGAGGAGACTGGGAGGAAACCAGTGGGTGGGAGAGAGAAAGGCAGCCTCTTTTAGGCACGTCTTTGATCAGATCTGTCTCCTTCTCTTCTGGAGTGTCTATCATATCACACAAACTGCTCCTGAAGAGCCCTCCATTTACCCTCTCCCCTAATTAAATGTGCACTTCATTAATGTAAATTGGGGGTTTAATGCTCTTGTTGAAATTCTGAAGAAAGTGCTATGGCCTTGCGAAATGCTTAAGCATCATTGCAAATTAGATTAGGGACCAAGAAAGGCAGTAAAATTAGAATGATAATGGCTGATGTGGCTTCCTGACAGGCATGACTATTCAGGGATCAATGGAATGGAGAACAGTTCCCCGAGCCCAAAGTGAAAGGCAGGGACCAACGTCAGCCTACAGATGTGGCTTTTGGAAGCACTTTCAATTAGTTTAATTTGGTAAATGGCGGGGATTTAGAGGCTCTCAGCCAGTCATACAAGACAAGAATACATTGAAATGTTTTTCACTTTTTAACATAAAATAGGATTGGCTTGAGATTTGCATTTCTCGAACAAGAAGATGGAGTGGGGCGGGTTGAAGGGGGCCTGGGGAGAAGGGGGGTTGGTGCAGGGAAAGTTTCCAAAGTGTTTCACCAACTCTGCTTTTGAAAATGGAAATGACTTTTATAGGCTTGGACTGCAACCTTCCAAAGAGTGGGAAAGGAGAGAGCCGAGGTTCTTTTTTCTGGTTCGCAGGGAGGCCTTAAATCCTGCACACACCAAGAGCCCAATATGTACTGAAAGTTGCGGTCAAAAGCCCAGGACGGTGGGGCGGGAGCGCCACGGAAGCCAGAAACACTCAGCCTCATTCAACACGTCCCGCTAGAAGTAGGTTCCTCATCTGTTAAGGAACCAAACGCTATCTCTTAGTCGCAGGACCCCGTCTGCTCCCTCCCTTCAAAAAAAAAAAAAAAATGAGTCGCATTTCTTGACGGTATCACCAAAGAGGAATATTCATAATCTTGTTGCACAAATATTCACCAAGCACATGCCGCTCCAGAGCTGTGCAGGGGGCGGCAGGGGGCACCTCCCAGACACGCGCTGGGCGGGTGCCCCTTGGGCGCTCGCTCCTGTGGTCAGTGCCAAGGGCGCCTTTTCCTTTGTGTCCCCTCCTGCTTACTCCACCGCCCGCCCCCCAACACACACAACCACGGGTGTCTTCACTGGAAAATAAATTGGCACTCATCTGGCGAGAGGGGACGGTTACAGCAGGACAGCTTCTGTGCACAAAGACCTCCTTCAGCTTTGCCGGGTTTTGACTACAGGTCCCTCCTTGTGTTCCCAGAGTGCTGTCAAGCTCGAGTTGGACCTCCTCCCTGAAGACGTCTGCATCTTTCATGAGTGAAGGGGAAGGAGATGATGCGTCAGAAACGACGGCAACGAGGACCAAATCCCAGGGGACTCCCCACGCCTGCTCCACCTCGGGAACCAGCGCGGTGGCTCGCCTCCCAAATCCATACGTTCCCCTTCGCGGAGTCCCCCTACGTTGGCCGAGAAGGGCTCACCTCTCCCTCGTGTTAGGAGCGCAAGTGAGCAGCGCGCGTGGCAATAGACAAACCCGCCCAGAAAGGGGAGAGACTCGGGGTCCCAAAAAGAAGAGAGGGATCTCCACGCGCAATGAAAGTAAACCAGGGCAAGAGTAAGCTCATAAAATATTTTGCACTGTCAATAATTTGGTGGCTAGGACTTTTCGGTTCATCATGAGGATGGTAGCAGATCAGTGATGTTACAAGCAAATCCACCATTTATGGGCTTCAGTGAGGCCTCCTTTCAGAATGGCTACTTGTCTCCTGTTAAACATCCAGAGGAGAAGTAGGAAAAATATTCCAAGTAAGCGATCCCAAGGAAATTAATACAAATAACAAAAGCAATAAAAATAATATCTAATATTTGTACAGTACTTTGTAGTTTTCCAAGAACATAGGTAAATCTAATAAGTCATTCGATCTGTAGTGAAGTCTTCTGAGGTAGAAAAGAAATGAATAGTTCTTTCTATTTTATAAATGAGGAAAATAAGGCTCAGGGGTAGCCACTTACTTCCCCAAATATACAGAGTAAGTGGCAAAGAGAGAATTAAAACAAAAGTTTAATAACTTTAATGTTGCAAAATTGATAGATGATCACTGAGAAATAAATTCAAGTAATATAGAAATGTACAAAGAAGAAAGTAAAATGCATACCAATAATTACCAGAAATATTTTATAAACATCTTTTCATATATCTTTCTTTTTCATAGAGATAGGTTATGTCAATAATGACTGTAATAAGAGGTAGCATATATTAACTTCTTACAATGAACCAGGTACTATCTCTGGTATCTTGGATATTTGCATTTACTTCTTAGAATAACTCCTTGAAGTCGATGTAACTTACAAAAGAGGAAAGTGAAGCTTGGAGAGGTTAAATAACTTGACCAAATACACAGAACTGGGAATATAACTTATAAAAATATTGATCATATAAGTAGGCAACTTGCTTTTCACACAATATATTGTAAGCATCTTTCCATGTGTCTACCTCATCATGTTTCATATTTACATATATTTTATTGTATATAAGTATCATAATTTAATTAATAAATCTGAATGATGGACTTAGGTTGCCTTTAGTTTTTTCTTTTGCAAACTCCTCTGTAATGAAAAATCACAAACATCCTTTCTTTCATATTTTGCCAGTAATTGCCTTAGGGTTAATTCTTAAACATAAGACTTAGAGCAAACTTTTAGGTTTCCTAATTCCTGATTTCCCTCTCCTACAGCCTCAGTAATGGGTATCATGTAAATTCAATAGCTATAGCATCTGGAGATGCAAGTTAGCAAAGTGCGTGCCCAATTTGTGATCACTGCAAGAGGTAAACCCGTATCTAGTGTTCCTCTGCCCCTGCAGGCACCTAGAGAACTGCCTGTAAGTACAGTCCAGGCCCCTGAACAATAATGGTGTAACTGTGCTATCATTTCCTTCCTTCCCATCATTCCCACAAACACTTGACAGGAGACCAAGGAAACAAGCTCAATACAATAGAATCAATGCTCTCCAGAAGTACACAGACATGGAGGATTCAGAGAAAAGTAAAAAGGCTATTATTATGAAAGAATATGGTAAGAGTTATGATGGAAAGATTCACCTGATTCTCACATGACAACCAGTGTGTGCCCTCAGCCCAGACTGCTGAACTCAGGGGGTGCCTTCCAGCAGAGCAGACACCCCAAGAAATACTGAAGGATGAGCTGGCAGGCATGTACCCAGGCAAGAAAGGACAGGTGGACATTACAGGTGGAAATTCTTTTCAGGAAGCTCTTTCCATACAGCTGTCTTCTCCAAAATTACTCCTCCTGACCCCTTCAGGTCAATGGGTGAGTGATACCCATTTTCCCCTGCTAACTCCAGGGTACTGGATTATCCTTTTTTCATTTTCAGAAACCCTGCCCAGTCCTTTGTAAATAGCCCATTATTATGCTCTCTTCATTTTTTAAAAAAAATTCATATTTATCAGCTTGTTTGTTTGTTTATTGACTGCACCACATGGTTTGTGGGATCTTAGTTCCCTGACCAACCAGGGTTCAAACCCCCTGTGTCTCTGCATTGGGAGCATGGAGCCTTAACCACTGGATCACAAGGGAAGTCCTCTATTGTGCTGTCTCCTAATAGGCGGCACTAGTGGTAAAGAACCCCCCTGCCAATACAGGAGATGTAAGAGACATGGGTTCGATCCCTGGGTCGGGAAGATCCCCTAGAGGAGGGCATGGCAACCCACTCCAGTATTCTTTCCTGGAGAATCCCATGGAGGAGCCTGGCTGGCTACAGTCCGTAGGGTTGCAAAGAATCTGACACAACTGAAGCGACTTAACATGCAGTGGTAAAGAACCCACCTGCCAATGCAGGAGACATGAGAGATTCAAGTTTGATCCCTGGGTTGAAGATCCCCTGGAAAAGGAAATGGCAACTCACTCTGGTATTCTTGACTGGGAAGTCCCATGGACAGAGGAGCCCAGCGGTCTGAAGTCCATAAGGGTCACAAAGAGTCGGATACAACTGAGCAACACTTTCAGTTCTAATTACCCAGTTTGAGTGTGAGAGCTGCTTCCTGTCAGGATGCTGACTAATCCAACACATATATACATAAAAGACTGGACACAGAGCCCCCCCCCGCCCGCCCCCTGGCCCTCAACCCTACCTCCCAATCCCATCTGAGGAAGCAAGGATGAAAGTCCTCGCTCCAGAAGAAGTGCACAGCACTCAGGACTGGCCCTCTTAGTCTTGCTGGCATGAAGATCTAGCTGGGACATTTCTCTTCTGGCACCAGTTAGAACTGTTCAATTCCAGTTCACTTTAATTTGCAATAAATGTGCCTAATTTTATTTTTAATTTCCTAAATAGATTGATTTGGCAAAGCCGCTTTGCCAGCTCGAAGGTTAAATTCCTGATTGAAAAATGCTAATACGGAATTCATTTTCTCAGACACTGATTCTCTGATTTGGGGAAATTACTCTTGTCTAGAGAAGCATCAGAGAACTGTAGAGATGCAAAGTTCAGTGGACATGAACCCAAAAGGCCCAGTGAAGTTAAAGGTCTTACCTGATAAGACTGTTCTGTGCTTGGTCATTCAGTCATGTCCGACTCTTTGTGACCCCATGGACTTCAGCCTGCCAGGCTCCTCTGTTCATGGGGATTTTCCTGGCAAGAATACTGGAGTGGGTTGTCATGCCCTCCTCCAGGGGATCTTCACAACCCAGGGATCGAACCCAGATCTCCCACATTGCAAGTGGATTCTCTACTGTCTGAGCCACCAGGGAAGCCCACAGCTTGTTAATATCATCCTTGCACTCTCCCAGAACCTGGACTGCCTGATGCAACAGCTGTTGTTTGCACTGGAAAGCATTGTCTCCTAAGAACCATTCTTTGTATTTTGTGATACTCTTCCTCCCTTGGTTTTAAAACCACTCTGAGATATATTCTCAATTTTACTTTTCTTGACTTGGAAAGAGGTTTTAAAAAGAAAGAGAACTTCCCTAGTGGTCCAGTGGGTTGAGAGTCTATGCTTCCAATTCAGGGGCCTGGGTTTGATCCCTTTTTGGAAAACTGAATCCCACATGCCATAACTAGGAGTTCATGTGCTGAAACTAAAGATCTCCCATGCAGCAAGTAAGTCCCGACACAGCCAAATATATAAATAAATATTTTTAAAATAAAAAAGAAAGAGAAAGACAAAGAATAGCACAAAAGAAATAGTAACAATTGAATACTGGTCAGGAAATTGAGGACAGGGAGAGGTAGCAAGTAGGATCTACTTTTTATGAGTAACCTTATAAGTTGAATTTATTATCCATTTGAAAAATAAATCAATTTATTTAGAAGACAAGAGAGCAAGCATTATTTGAATTCTCTTCTGCAAAGGGATATTGCATGTTATGGACCATCTCAGGCAATACAAGGAAAATAAAGGGAATTAGGGCAGAGTTCCAGACTTCAGAGTCTGTCGACCTGTGGAAGAGACAGAAAGGTACAGAAATAATCCAGCAAGGAATGTGTGAAATCACAGGACACAAATGGATGGGGAGTCGCTTCCGCCTGGTGTATCAAAGTTGCATATTGTGTTTATGTGTGCATGCACACGTGCTCAGTCGTGTCTGATTGTGACTCTATGGCCAGCAGCCTGCCAAGCTCCTCTGTCCATGGGATACACCAGGCAAAAATACTGGAGTGGGTTGCCATTTCCTACGCCAGGGGATCTTCCTGACCCAGGGATTGAATCTGCGTCTGCTGCATTGCAGGCAGATTCTTTACCAACTGAGACATGAGGGAAGCAGAATGGACCTAGTGGGGGAACTGACCACAAAAGCTTAAGAGAGGAAATGGAGGAGGACATAGCAGTCTGCTTCTGCTCACACTACAATGGGTGAGGATGAGCAACAGTCCTCAGTCCCGCCCAAAGCCCAGCTTTGAGTATATCCTACATTTTCCACAAAAGTCCTATTTATAATGACGATGCCTTACATGTTGTTATTCAGTCGCTAAATCATGTCCAACTCTTTGCGACCCCATGGACTGCAGCACACCAGGCTTCCCTCTCCTTCATTATCTCCTGGAGTTTGCTCAAATTCATGTCCATTGAGTTGGTGATGCTATCTAACCATCTCATCCTCCATGGCTCCCTTCTCCTTCTGCCTTCAATCTTTCCCAGCATTAGGGTCTTTTCCAATGAGTCAGCTCTTCACATCAGGTGGCCAAAGCATTGGAGCTTCAGCATCAGCATCAGTCCTTCCAATGAATAATCAGGGTTGACTTCCTTAGGGTTGACTAGTTTGATCTCCTTGTAGTCCAAGGGACTCTCAAGAGTTATCCAGGACCATAGTTCAAAAGCATCAATTCTTTGGCACTCAGCCTTCTTTATGGTCCAACTCTCACATCCGTACATGGCTACTGGAAAAACTATAGCTTTGACTATGACATTCTAGTTATTTAAAGTTTTTCTCAAATAAATCACTTCCTTTCACTTCACAGTAACATATCCTCATTAGATGGTTGAAAAAAAAAAATTGTCAAGAGAGGACAGCAGAGCTGAATGAGATTTTAAAGGGAACTATCATTTTACAGACAGTGAGAACTGAGGCCTAGGGAGGAGGATATGGGACATTTAGTCAGGAACAGAGCCAGAAACTCCTGATTCTGTTCAGGAGAATCATGAACAGAAAGTATGTATGTTGTTCACTTCATACATTCTGTTCAGGAGAATCATGAACAGAAAGTGAATGTATGTTGTTCACTTCATACATTCAGGGGACAAAACAAATCTGTCTTCCAATTTCATGTTGCCTCCATTCACATGGAATAATTGAGGTACAATAGAGTTGTATTTGACTCAAACACACTTTTTTTCTGCCTAGATGCAGAATACCAAGTGTTTTTCTTTATTTGGGGAGGGAGAAAAGGCAGTCTTGGGTCAGAGGGAGGAGGGCTACATGCAGAAATAGTTCAGCCAACTCTGACTGTCATTCTGAAATTGGTCATTGGTTATCTGACCAGCATCCTCTTGATTGTTTTGGGTGAAAACAGTTCATCTTCAGTTCCACAGTGGGTTTGTTGCCATTTCTCTGAGCTCAGCTCTCAGAATTGTGGCAGCTTGTATCATGGCTGCAGTCTGGTCTTCAGACTTCTTCCACCTGGTAGAGGTTTCAGTATCTATAAGACAGCTCATAGGACATGGCTCAGAATATTATCTGTAGCCCTTAAGAAGGAACTAAAGGTCCTTGACTTTGCTCAACGACTACATTAATAGTATTTGGTCTCCTTTGACTGTTTTCCTTTCTTTCTGCATGTTCTCACTTCTCTGACTTAACATTATTCTTTGGCTAAAGTTTTTCCACAGACAAAAGGCAGGCACAGGGCATGGAGGGTGGGGTGCGGGGACCAGAGTCCTGCTCCGATTCAGCTACACTCTCTGCTGTTCACCTAGAGAACTCTCTGCTGGGAGAGACTTTAAGTGTGTGGCTGTATTGTTTTGCAAAGAGAAAATTCAAAGACATAATACAAGAGAATTGATGATATAAAGTTGCAAAAGCCTGGACCAGGGGTAACTGCTAATGCTAGCAAGCAGCATGCAGAACAGACGGGAAGAAAAAAGGGACAGGCACGTTTCTTCTTGAGCTTCCTGTGTATAATAGCAAGTCATTTCGTCTCTTACCCCTCACTACCCCCTCATGCAATGCAGGGCCCTCTCCCCTTGGCCAATCCCCCAGACCAGTACCCTCTGCATCTCCTGCCTTTTTGAGACGCTCCCCTGCGTCCCAGCTGGGCCTGAATGATTAGGTGTGGCCCTATGGCTCACTCTCACTTATTCAGCTGTTAAAGCAGCTTAAACCCTCATAAGAACATTAACATTTGGGTGCCAATAACAGATTGACCTTTATTCATAAAGTGCAAATAGTTGGAAGTCGAACAGATTGGTTGCCAGCGATTGCCTTTTATGTGCAGTTTAAGGCTTTGATTTCTCGCTCCTTTCTTCCTTTAATCTGACATCGCTGGCTTGAATACGGTTTGCACTCTAAGTAAACAGGGCTGGGGAAGGCCTCGGCTTTTGTAGCACAGTTTGCTTGCGAGGAGGAAAGGAGACGGGAGGAGGGTGACTTTAAAAGATTTGCCTTGGGAATTAAACAATTGGAAAATGGATTGGAAAGCCCCAAAAAATGAATGGAGCTGTTGGAAGAGATCCGAACGGAAGGGTCACAAGAATATTTTGCCCACGAGGACTATTTATCCAAAATCAGCCATCTAGATGCAGAATGAGAATGTCAGGATTTACATTAACTCTCTCGAAAGTTTGCTCCATGCCACACACAAATGGGAAACTCTGAAACCCACAGAGCCTATGGATTTGAAACAGGATCACACTGCACTGCTTTGTTACCCGCTTCTAGCCAGCTGGGAGCATTTGATCCTGAAGAGTGTAAAGGGTGGCTGAACCCCTTTAAACAAATTGTGTTTCCTTAAAACATTCCAAGGAAATATTTCTAAAGTATAGGCTCTTTAAGATACTCTCCAACACAGTCTTTGGTTCTGTTATTTTTTTTTCCTGATTTATCTTGACAATCCTTCACTTTCAACAGCACAGCCCACGCTTTATAGCAAATGGAGGATCTTTATAGCATTTTCATAGAGAGCTTGTGTAAATGCAAAGCTACTCAGCCATCAGTTGTGCCCATTTAGAAATAATAAAGTCCTTTGTGAGTCAAAGGCGTGAACACAGGAAATGGAAGGTACGAAGTTCTCACGAATAAGACTTGCCCAGAAGTATACATCCGGCAGTTTTCATGTGAAAGCTGGTTCTGCTAGAACTTCTGTATTACCTTGAAAAAATCTTCAACGTATTTAGGAGTAAATACATCCAGACAATTCAGCATTGTATTGTATACTGATGAATTCAGTTTTAGAATTAGGCTGATCTAGGTTTGCGTTTCATACTGTTCATGGGATTCTCAAGGCAAGAATACTGAAGTGGTTTGCCATTCCCTTCTCCAGTGGACCACATTCTGTCAGAATGAACAGAATGAAAAGGCAAAATGATAGGATACTGAAAGAGAAACTCCCCAGGTCAGTAGGTGCCCAATATGCTACTGGAGATCAGTGGAGAAATAACTCCAGAAAGAATGAAGGGATGGAGCCAAAGCAAAAACAATACCCAGCTGTGGATGTGACTGGTGATAGAAGCAAGGTACGATGCTGTAAAGAGCAATATTGCATAGGAACCTGGAATTTCAGGTCCATGAATCAAGGCAAATTGGAAGTGGTCAAACAAGAAATGGCAAGAGTGAATGTCGACATTCTAGGAATCAGCGAACTGAAATGGACTAGAATGGGTGAATTTAACTCAGATGACCATTATATCTACTACTGCGGGCAGGACTCCCTCAGAAGAAATGGAGTAGCCATCATGGTCAACAAAAGAGTCCAAAATGCAGTGCTTGGATGCAATCTCAAAAACGACAGAATGATCTCTGTTCGTTTCCAAGGCAAACCATTCAATATCACAGTAATCCAAATCTATGCCCCAACCAGTAACGCTGAAGAAGCTGAAGTTGAACGGTTCTATGAAGACCTACAAGACCTTTTAGAACTAACACCCAAAAAAGATGTCCTTTTCATTATAGGGGACTGGAATGCAAAAGTAGGAAGTCAAGAAACACCTGGAGTAACAGGCAAAATTGGCCTTGGAATATGGAATGAAGCAGGGCAAAGACTATAGAGTTTTGCCAAGAAAATGCACCAGTCATAGCAAACACCCTCTTCCAACAACACAAATGAAGACTCTACACATGGACATCACCAGATGGTCAACACCAAAATCAGATTGATTATATTCTTTGCAGC
>NW_011494800.1:7008205-7008904 GCF_000754665.1 Bison bison bison
ATCCCCATGGAAAAGAAATGCAGAAAAGCAAAATGGCTGTCTGGGGAGGGCTTACAAACAGCTGTGAAAAGAAGAGAAGTGAAAAGCAAAGGAGAAAAGGAAAGATATAACCATCTGAACGCAGAGTTCCAAAGAATAGCAAGAAGAGATAAGAAAGCCTTCTTCAGTGATCAATGCAAAGAAACAGAGGAAAACAACAGAATGGGAAAGACTAGAGATCTCTTCAGGAAAATTAGAGATACCAAGGGAACATTTCATTCAAAGATGGGCTCGATAAAGGACAGAAATGGTATGGACCTAACAGAAGCAGAAGATATTAAGAAGAGGTGGCAAGAATACACAGAAGAACTATACAAAAAAGATCTTCACGACCCAGATAACCACGATGGTGTGATCACTCACCTAGAGCCAGACATCCTGGAATGTGAAGTCAAGTGGGCCTTAGAAAGCATCACTACAAACAAAGCTAGTGGAGGTGATGGAATTCCAGTTGAGCTATTCCAAATCCTGAAAGATGATGCTGTGAAAGTGTTGCACTCAATATGCCAGCAAATTTGGAAAACTCAGCAGTGGCCACAGGACTGGAAAAGGTCAGTTTTCATTCCAATCCCAAAGAAAGGCAATGCCAAAAATGCTCAAACTACTGCACAATTGCACTCATCTCACACACTAGTAAAGTAATGCTCAAAATTCTCTAAG